>NC_070635.1:1664619-1767119 GCF_947347685.1 Pleuronectes platessa
TTGTGGTTGAAAGTTAGTATTTACACACAAAGCCATTTCCAATACAACACTATGGAATCAGAATGAAAAGACATTTATTGGGGAGTTTGCTTCTGGTTTTTTTTCTCAAGGCTGAAAGTTTTCGTTTCATTAGTAAAAAATGTAAAAGAAGGGAAGACCCCCCCCCCCCCCTCAGCATCACAAGAGAACGTGAAGCAAAGCCCAGAATATCAATACCATATCACAGGAGACCACATCATGACATATCGCATTATTGATTATTTGTCACACCCCTTTTGTAATTAGGGTTAAAGACTCTAAAGTGAAAATTGAACATTTACTGTTTCTTAATGCTCGCTCCTTTTCCCAGGTTTTACTGTACACACACGTTTTAAATTCAATTCTTAAAAGTTTAGAGAATCAGAATCAAATATTACATATTTTACTTTGGAGTTTTGCTTGTAATTACCGGCTGGTGCAGCCTCAGTGTTATTTATTGATGAGGCCCCACCCTCCTTCAGAGTAACATCCTGAGTGACACTTACTGATCAATGAGCACCAAAAAACTGTAAGGAAAACAAAAAAAGGTAATAAATCAAATCAAATAAACCAGGAATACACTGGACATAATGTAAACTAGTGGTCAAAAGCCTTTAAGAGGTGGGTTTTAAGAAGTTTAAAATGTTAAAGGTTTATTTTCTGTGGCTTCATAGCTTCACCAAGTCAAGATACATCAATACGCCACAACATTAATAACCAGTTAGCTGTTTTTAATATTGTGTATTATCAGCTGTTGATGTAGTTTCAGGGACTAATTGATCAAAAAGGATCAATATATTATAACTCAACTTATAAAAGAGACAAATAAATCAAGGTGGAAACTGATGAGATGGAGAATTGAGCAGAAGACAAATGTGTTCAGCTCAGATTCTCATGAACCATCAACTCACTCGCTCTCGTGTTTTTAAACCTGACATTTCAAATTCGAGCCTTCAGCTCTGGCAAAGTTGACGATAACAATTTCTGTCTTTTTTTTTCTGTTGTTTTTCAGAAAACGCAGTAAATTCAGCCATTTACGATGATCAATAGACAGTCGGAGTGAAAAGGAATCCAGAGCCGACGCCTGAAGAGGTTAAGTGTTCCTGAGAACACACAGCGCTGTGTGCGGTTTGAGGAAAGAGCAGAAGTAGAGAGCAGAAGTGATCTATGCTCCGAACCACCTTATGGAAAAACCAGTCTAAGTGATGTGGCCCTCTAGTCATGTGACCATCAACACGGCGTCCCCGCCCACGTCCACGAGGCCCCGGCGACATATTGCACAGGTATACGGCCGTCAGTAGTTATTCATCATCCATAATCTTAACGATTACAGCATGTCGATAACAAACCTTGGAGTTAAATGAGTTTGTGCACTCAGCTGGGCCTGCGCCGCGGCGGTTCAAGGTCACTCCCTGCCGTGCCTGACAGGAGGGATGATTCCCGGGCCGGGCGGCGAGCACACACATCTCGCCTCAAGGTCACGTGTGCCACTATTTAGAACAAATAGATACATAAAGCACTCAATCTTGCTGGTGGGTAAAGTATGGGCCAGGACCTTGAGCTGGGATAAAGTTGGGCCGGCAGCTCGTATATTTCGTCCTGTACTTGTATTTCAGTTTGACACCTCACCCCCTCGCCCTCCCTGCTTTCTCCCCCCCCCCCCCGTTTTACTTGAACATCTTGAAGCCCCTCACATGTGACTGAACGCGAAAAGTTAGCATTGATTCCGGTCGTGTAGGAGATCAGCGGAGTGCGACGCGGATCCCGATCGTCTCGGGATGACAAACCGTGTTTATCACTCCGCCCGCTGGCCAGCTGAATCCAGGCTCCTTCCTTTAAGCTGCTCTGTCAAACATGCCATGACCAAAGCCTCCTTTCACCTCCGGACGGCCGAAAAAACAGAAACACAGAGAGGCCTTTGTGTGTGAGCACGAGCAGGACAAGGCCGGGGCGCGTGGCGAGAGGATACACTTGATTTGGAGTCAGTTAGCAGCTCATGCCTATCGTAATGGACAATGGGGCAAGGGCAAGTGTGTCCCTCCCCTCGGCTGTCCCCTGTCCCACTCCCTGCTCCGCGGCGTGCGTCCCCCTGGAGACACGAGCCGGGGGCTGGGCGCTCTGATGGCCAAGCGTGACATTTAAACCCCTGCCCTGCGGTAGCTCTAAGGGAGGCTTTGTGGAGGAGATGGGGGGGGGGGTCCATCTGAGCACAGAAAAAGAAAGAAGGGTGAACGGACAGAGGCTCACCCTATAAAACCCCTATCCCTCCATGCACATGCACCCCCTCCCCACACACACACACACACACACACCCTGCAGTGGGGGCCCCATTGTGCGACGGCCTGCCGCTGAAGAAAAGGGCCCTTTGGTGGTAAACAATTCAGCTGTCCACTCTGATCACAATGGGGGCACATCCCATTGCTTTGAGCATCTGTTTCCAGTAGGCACTGGTCCCCTCGCCACTCGGCAGCGATGACCATAAACACCCGGTGACCGACTAAACCCCTGAATCTGCCGGCCCACCACCACCTGCTCTCGGGCTCCCCTCCTTTTATCATTCCTTCTCCGGATCAATACCGGTGACTCGGCCGCGGTGTGTCTCTCAACAGACACGTTGGGCCGCCTCGTGTCGGCCGCTCGGAGGGATGGCATCCCTTTTGAATTGTGTACAGTGCGGAGGGGCCAACTGTACGAGCTGATTCAGTTATGCATGAGGAGGGAGAAGCTGTTCTGTCCTGACACGAGGAGGCCAGGAAGTTGATCAGCAGGGGCCTCGCGCTGGAGGCTCGTTGCGTGGCCACTTATCGCCCCCTTGTGGTTGTTGTGGAGATTTGACTCCTGCTTGTGAGCTCAGATGATAAATGTTCTCCCAGTGTCAACGCACTGTAGAATGGTGGGAGAGGCATTAAGGTACTGGGGTCGAATAGACAATGCTTCAATGTTAACACGCTCCACTGCAAATGTAGGTCCATGTCTAAACCTGATATAAAGATTTAAAGCCATGCAATCATATTTTCAGTTTCCTCTTTAATCTGTTTGATAGAAAAGGTTTTCCT
Source organism: Pleuronectes platessa (assembly GCF_947347685.1). NCBI lineage: Eukaryota > Metazoa > Chordata > Actinopteri > Pleuronectiformes > Pleuronectidae > Pleuronectes > Pleuronectes platessa. The sequence goes on from NC_070635.1 coordinate 1,667,694, forward strand.
CTATTTTATTCTACTTTTTTTGTTCTCTTTAAATTTCTAGCCAGTATAACCTTGAGTATTTTTAAGTCTTACGTACTGAACTTCAGTTGTTTGCTCATTATTAAAAGGAAGTATAGAAATACTTGCTTTGTGGCAGAAAGTACTTCAATATCAAAAGTAAACAGATGCATCTGTCAGTAATATAATAATATATATTACATTTGGTGGTAAAATGTCACTGATGCATTTATATCTTAGTATCATTTTAGAAAAATCTATATATTTGGGCTAATTTATAGCAAGACAACAACTTATAAACTGATATATTTAGTAAAGTCATCGGCAAAGAAACTAGTTGTAAAATAATGAGGTTGAACAGGAAGTAGAATAATCCTCTGTGGAATCCAGGGTTAGGTTGAGCAGTAAAGTCTCAGCACACAGGAAGTAGATATTTAGTTAGTGTTGACCTCTGGTGACATTCAGTGTGTTGCTATTTTAATTAATATGGAACAGTACGAGAATGTTTAGTTTTTTTCCCATTAAAATAAATGAATGACATATTTTCTGGACTTCCTCCAAAGCATCGAGCGGGATGCTCTGCTGGGGGGGGGGGGGGGGGGCGCGCTAATCAGCTCGGAAACATTTGCTGCCCTTCTGGCAAGGTCACCGGGGTCACGGTCCCCGGGCTGGGTGTCCACTCCATCCCTCCCTCCTCCCCTCCCGCTGCAAAGCCCAGCCCCCCCCTTGAGGCCCACAGGCCCTGCAGGCACAATCACCGCACAGCGACTCTAGGCTCACAGAAGCTGGCTTTAATCTATACGGAGCCCTGGGATGGACTGCGGCTGTCTGTCCATCAGTCTGTCAGCCGGTCCTGCCTTGACCGCACACTGCCGGCCCTGGACCTCGGCTATCGACTCAGACAGAGCGAGACCCAGATTTGTGATTGGTCTTCGGAGGCGTCCGGCGAGCCCCCCCTGCTGTTTGACCAGCTGATTGATCTGTTAACACTGGCCGCCGGACGTGTGTCCCTGAATTTAATTTCAGAATTCATTTCTGGGAGATGTGTGTGTACAGAAATGATGAAGAGTCCCGGGATCGGATGTGAAGGATCGAGGGTGTGGGGGGGGGGGGGTGGGGGGGAAATTGCAATTTAGATTTCCGTCTCTATCATTCGTTCTCGTGTTATTTCTTTCATCTTCAATATTCAAGTCTTTGTTCAAATAAATTTCTGTATCTGTTATTTCCAATGCACGATTCTCTTTATTCTCCATGGCCCCTGGATTCATTTTCCACGTATCGCTTCATTCCTGTGATGTAGTGTTGTTGTAATGTCTATAGCAGCGATATCTGTTATCCACACTACATGACTGGACCTGTAAAGGTGCCTTTACTGCCATCGCATTTTATCACTTATCAATACCCAGAGAACCCGACGCTGTCAAAATAATAAAAAGAGTTGAAGAATGCCAGCGGAGTGGGGCTGAGGTAACCCTGATTAATTTCACAGCTCATAAACGGCGTGGACGCTCCGGTGGGTGGAGCCTCGTCCAGCGTGGAGTCCCCAGCTCCACTCGGCTTTACGCTTCTCCATCACCAGAAATATCCATAAAAACACAGAGACGGTGAAATGAAAGTGGTGGTCAAGACAATGCCCATGTTAGGAAGTGCAGGGGCTGATTTGATGGAGTCTCTGCCCCCCCCCCCCCCCACCCCCCTTCTGGCCTGCTGCAGACACGGGGAGTAGGGAGGGAGGGGGGGGGGATGCTCGGATATGCATCACAAAGGCTTCCTGCAGTATCGATCTGCAGTGGGTTAAGGCAGTCTATCAGCAAATGTCCCTCTCTCTGGGAAAAACAATAGGAGATTAAAAGCACACAGCTTGCTGGGCGGCAGGCTGCTGATGGGCCCTTATCTGGGCCCAAAGGTCACCGTTGTACCGATATAATCCACTTTCACTTAACGGCTTCATTTAAGGAACCGCATGCAAATGGTGGCATTTCGGGGTCTGTTCAAAGATCGAGGTTTGTTTCTCCAGAGGCAGGTGGAGTTTTTTTTATATCCCAGAGGACAAACCTTCACGTTTGGCTGGTGTCGATCCTTCAAGCTCTTTTAAAATCACATTTATAAATTAATCTGGCTTTTTAATTATGTCACATGAACTAACGACTCAGTTAAAACACAGATGACACTTGAAATGAATGCAGTTTGGTCTTTTTATTAAATGTTCCCACTCCTGCTTTGAAAACAAGCAGGAGCATCATAACAGAAAAACAGAACAAACGGTTTTATAAATGATTATACATATTTCATGGCTAAATTATAATAAATTCTATTGACACATTAAATATCTGTGTTTCATTCAAATGAACCTGTTACTGATGTTACATAACAGCCTTAAAATACAACTCATTTCAAAAACAAGGAATTTCCTTTAAAAAAAAACAACAACAACCGCATAACCTGTAATCAAATTTTTAAAAACATCAGTGTAGATCAATACAGCCGTGCTGCTGAGTGAGCAGTGGGCCGCGGGTCAGTAGCGTTCCTTGGGCTCACTGAATTTGCGTTTGCTCGTAGGCGTGGCGGAGGACGGGGTTTCCTGGCTGTCGGGAATCTCAAACTGAGAAACCTGAAAACAAAAAGGGAGAAACACACAATGACAAAGTGATCGGCGCTGACTCATCTGTGAAACAAGGTTCACACACACTTTCCACTTCAAATGGAGTTGTGTGTAACGTGTGTACATTTTTTACAACCACGGTTAATATCTTAACTGATGTTTTTGGACCATCAAATTATTAAAACACTTTCCAGACTTATTGGACATGAATTCGATGGCTGCATAATTAATGGGAGGATGTGGAGTTGCAGGCACACACAGTTCTTTTGTTCTTATTGAATAATGCATAACATATCTTTTTACAGGCTTCATTTAGAGCTTTTTTATTTATACTAAATTATTTATTAAATCAGGATAAGGCAGGAGGCTGTGAGGATGAGTTTCTCACCATTTTGTTCTTCATGGCTGTCGGCTCGTTGTTTACGATTAAGTTTGTCTTCTATACACAGATACACACACACACAATCAAACAAACACAGACACAAACACAAACACAGTGTCTTGTTACTTTCAACATCATTTCATTTTCACTTTCAACATCATTTCATTTTCACTTTCGACATCATTTCATTTTCACTTTCGACATAATTTAAATTGAAAGTCTTCAACGTGTCAGTTTTCTACAGCAAACACAAGATTCTTATTTGTGATATAAAACATGATTTTATTTTCCAATCTGCTCTAACTTCAATCCCAGTGACTATGATGTTAATGAGTATAGATCAGAAATGACTTGGAATAACCTGAACAGGCTCCTAAAGCCAGGTTAATATGTCCGACTCATAACATGAATAAAATAATAACTGTGGATGCAGACTATAAACTCAAAGGGTTGACAAACAGAGACGTCCTGTTTACTGGTGACTATATAACTCATAAGGGACTGAGAGGGGATTCCAGCACCAGGGCTCTGAGGGGTTTTCCTGTGAGCGGGTGTTTCTAGCTGTGACCGTGCTCGGAGACAATTGGAGGCTGTTAAGCTGTAAGTGGTCGACTGACCGTGGCCGACTTGATGATCCGTCCACTCCTGGTCCTCTTCACACCCACCTCCATGTCAGAGGTCCTCTTCACCAGAGTGTCCATCTGAAAGGGGACACATGGCCCGTAACACCGACCCCACATAAGTGGCCATTTGCTTTATGTTTGCACAGAGACGACACTCACTCTGCGCGCTGGGATTGCTGGTCAACCTTTAGATATATATTTAGTATTTCTAAAATAAAATAACCTCATGAAAGGCTTTTGCTTTAACAGTTCTAAAATATTTTAAACTGGCCTATTCAGTGTGATTGTTTTCTATTTGGCCAACCTACATGATGTTTTATTCTCTGTTCACTTTATTGATCTTTTTGATGCATTGTTATTTTTTTGTTTTGTTTTTATCTCTGCCTTGTAAGGTGACCTTGAGCGCTGTGGGAGGCGCCTGTAAATAAAATACATTATCATTATTTATTATTAGTTTCTCAATGCAATAAATTCTGTGTTTAACATATTCTTCAACACGAGAAGAATCAAATCCAGATGAAAATCATCTTCCACTTACAAAAAGCATTATTCCCTTTTTTTTTAACCACTTCATATTTACTTGCTGTTGATTGGGAAAATATCTTATTTTACCCTTTTTGTTTGATTCCTCACCAATAATTTCCACTTGAACATTATTGACTGGATCAGGATCAGTGAATTTGAACCTGCTCACAGTGAGTTGATGCAAGTGTCACACTTACCTCTATGATCTCCTCACAACTCTCCATCTTCTCATGACAGCTCAGTTGGATTTCTTAAAAATAAAAAATAAAAACAATATAATTTTATACAGTTTAATGATGTAGTTTCGAGGGCTCTCATAATAATCATAATAAACATGCCGGATAAAGGATATTGTATTGACATCTTCAGGTTTAACAGATGATGTTCACCCTGTTGCTATTACATCAAATAACAAATTCAAACCGGACTTATCAGACACATGAGCAGTTTTTACCAGAGGATTGTTTATGGCAACGTCTCTGGTTTATACAATTAATTTCAAGATCATTGCAAATCATTGCTTCCAGAACTAAAGTGCCATGCTAATTCCACATTGTACATGTAACATGTTTAATTCTCCTTAACCTCTGCAGTCACTTCATACATAAAGGAGACAACAACAAAGAACAAGCTGAATTGTGTAAAGGTTGTTATATGTCAGATAAAGTGAAATGGATGGGGGGGGGGGGGGGGGGGGGGGCTCACCAATGTTATCCAAGTCTGTGTTGTCGTTGTCAGGTCTCTCCACGTCTTCGATCACATGGCTCTAAAGATTTAAAACATGTTATCTGAACACCATGACAGAACTTGGTCAACACACTGAACACAACAGCAAAACAGATTCTGATAAAAACAGACCGACTATCACGTCTGACCTTTAGCTTCACTGCAACATTTGAGTGTTTTTCTGAAATGTGTGTGTTGACCTCAAAACGGCGCAAATTCATACATGACAGATGTCTTATAATCCTGAAGAACGCGTCAATGAGGGGTCTGAAAAAACGTTATTACAAAATAACATGTGTCACTTAAAAGTATAACTAGGATTTTAAAGATCCTCTGGGACATGAACGGCCTGTGAGGGAATTTAAAAATATAACGAAAGCAACTTAGAAATAACAAATCGTTCTGATGACAGTCGTTTTTTTTCTGCAATAACAAGAAAATGACAGTTGACAAGCTGTTAAAAGATAAGAAGCTAAACCCTCATTCAATCAATCAATGAGTCATTCAGCAGGAGAATCTGTGAAAGATCTTTGTTTCTTCTGTAAAAATTGTTCAACAAATTATAATTGAGGATTGATATTTTACAATATGATCAGCAACTTTCCTACAAATAAAATTAAAATCTAAAATTGAACCTGAATCCGTTTATTACATCAACATGATGAATACGATTCAGTTATTACATCAAAGTTACATAGTTTTTATGGAAAGTTCTATACACCAAAACTCTGTGAAACTCGTATCGTCCTATTTTTATTGGCTAACAAATAAATTGGTGGGATTCTATAAGAAATACCAAGCACTGCCACTTTTGTGCCATCATCATCACTAGCATCTGACATCAGAGGCCTATCAGCAGTTCCAGCTGTAGCAACAAAGAAGTTAGTGTGATAAACCTGCTCAATAATTTGGTACGGCCTGCGAAGGATGATGTGAAAATCTAAATGGCCCTCGATGAGAAAAAGGTTTGCTTCCCCTGATGTAGAGCGAGTGTCGTATAAGCAGAAATAACGTAGAGTAATAGTGAACATGAATTTGATCGTAAAGAGATTTATAGTGCGACACTAAAACTTAAGTCAAAAGCGTGAGTGAAATGACTTTGCCCTGCTGAGTGTAAACAAGCTTTATGTCTGAGTTGCTTGTGTGCTGACCTGTGAAAGGACGCCCTCCCCCTCCATCTTCAGAACCCACTTCTCCGTCACATTAACACTCTCCTCCACCTGCAGACGTTTAGCAGGAAGCAAAGCTGTCCATTAGAAATCAGCTTGTTGAAGTGCTGGCTTATTGATTAGGATGTTGATTAGGGAACAAAGGCATCAAAAGCGTTCCATTAAAGACGGTCAATATTAAAGAAAGACTCCAACGTGGGCATTGGGTTCGGCTTTCTATCCCTCTGTCTTCATTTCCCTCACCGGCTCCAGTCTCTGTCTCTCTGTGGCCATGTCCATCTTCAAAGTGTGGAAGGGGGTGGACACCTCGCCCATATTCAGTTTGACCGGCTCCCTCTCGAACTCCATGGTGTCACCGTCAGCCTCCTTGAAGCCCGGGGGCTGGTAGTCCTGAGGGGTCACTACAAAACCATCACACAGAAACACAAACCACCAGTCATAAGCAAATATCATGACTTCAAAATATTTGTTACAAACACACAGAACATGCTCAATGACCTGTTTCTACAATCTAAATATGAACTATTTTCAGTTTAGCATATAAATGTCTCTTTTACATATTTGTTTAAAATTGCTTACAGATGGATATCACATTTGTCTTAGATGTTGCACAAAAATATTTTTTTTTTCATTTATTGGTTTTCCCCTACTGCTTTACAAAAGACAGGGGAATCTTTAATTGCAGCAAAATGTTTAAAATGTGACACAAACGTATGTATATGATCAAATCAGATAAGAGTTCCAGGGTTCATGACATTACATCTAATCTAAATCGAATTGATGAAGTATTGAATGTGTCTAAGTCTAATTATGGTGAGTTTGTTTGTTACCATCCTCGTAGTAAGACAGCTTCATGTTGAGGCAGACGTTATCCGGCAGAGGACCCAGGTTCTGCATCAGCGTGTAGAGCTTCCTCACCAGCAGGACGCTGGCCTTCTTAGTGTCACCACATGTCATGGTCGACACTTTGTTGTTGTTGTTGTTATCGTTGTTGCTGCTGTTGCTGGAATAAAAATGAAGCAGGTGAGAAACAAAGTCGTCCTTTCAGTTGCTTTTCCCAGGTTTTCAGACGTTATATATTTTCTTAGTTTGGTCCATGACAGCCACCAGGGGGCGATCTGGCATCTTTGGCTTCACGTCTGTGGTATTAAATGTTTCTGTCTTTTTCCAATATGCAGGAATAATAATAGCATATTGATTGTAGCTATTAAGTTTTGGTTGAAGAAGGTTCTGGACACATTCATATTCACTGAGTCGTTTCGAGACAGAAACCAGATCAACGTCCTGGTATGTGAATGTTAAGCCAATTTACAGATGATTCATACTTATCGTATTTTCCTTTTGTTTGTTCCCCACACTGATACGAGGTTTATTCAACATCCCATTATCTCGACTGTCAAGATTGACAAACTCCCACCTTTCAAAGTCCATCTGCGCTCCTTTTGCTGTGTACTGGATCTTAAACTGGTAAAACTCTGTCACTTTCTGCCAGACAAGACGAGAGGAGAGATGTACAGTTATCATACAAGCACCTGTACAGTAGTTTAAGTTATGGCAGATCCCAGCACATTACCTGGGGGTTCTCTGGGTCAGTGTAGATCTAACAAAAAGAGCAAACAAAGAAAACATCAGCACCATGAATATATCTAGATTTCTTTAAGGCCTCCAATAAAGAATAAACACTGTAAGTACTCTGAATAATGTGACAGTTAAAGATCCTCATGAACCACTTTTCCCTTTGCTACCATCATTTCCCCCAAGCACACTCCTGTGTTTCTCAATAGAGCATGAAAAGGAACAAAAACATAAGATTAGCTAAAATACTCACAGACATGATAACTGTCCGGAGCTGTGGGAGGAAAAAAGAACAAAGACACAATTTGAATCAACAATTTCTCCGATGGTCATGTTATCTTACATCGTCTCAACCCGGTGGAAACAACAAATCTTCTGTCTGGTGGAAAAGGATGAATATGACTTACATATCTCTGCTGGATGGCCTCAAAACATCCCTGCATCCTGGATGAATACAGACACACACACACACACGCGTACAATTAACTGTCACCTTATTACATGAGATTACTGAGTCACTAAGCCCTGTATCATCATAACATGGAGCCAAGAGTCTGACTAACTTCCAACTGTAACATTATTACACAGCATCATTTAACGTGTCATCATGATCTTAAGGGCCGAGATCATGATGACACGTTAAATCATCCCAGTAGTGAACCACAGAATCTTATAACATTATTAATACACAAAGATACAGCGTCTTGACATGAGACTATTTAGGAATAACTATTGTGATATGTTTCTGTCAATATCAACCAGAATAATCTATGTTATGACTGACAACAAGTTAGTTTGAACAGTAATTGCTTCAAAAAGGTGGAGGACATTAGTGTAGTGAGCCTGAACTGCAGCTCTGACCAGCAGGTGTCAAGGTGTTGTTATTTACCACTGGACGATCTGAGAGGCCCCAGGACAGCTGCGCACTTCTCTAAGGATCATCACTTTCTGATCTGTGGAAGGCAACAAAATAGCAGGTATGAAATCTTGTTTGCTAATATTTATCGGAAATGATGTTCAGGCGAATACATTTTTCATGAGTAATCTCACCATCAACATATTTGTTCCCGTAGGCCTTCTCGGGGAAAAGGCCCCGCAGGTATGTGATGCCAGACACCGCAATAGCCAGAAGCTTCTTTATAACAACCAAGGACTGCTGCTCGGTGATAACCTGATTAGGCAACAGCTGAGTCTCCTGCATGGGTGAATCTAATTAATCAGAATCTGAGTGCAGCTCATCACACTTAACACAAACACTCCAGACAAGTCAGCTGGACATATTTCATATCATATAAAACATTAATTACAGGGTAAATATGTCAGTTCTTACACAATATGCAACACTGTCTCTCTGGAGACTAGGATAAAGACTATGAGAAGATCATTAATCATTATAGTTTTTAGTTATATGGTTCTTATTTTATTCTCAAAGATGAGTATAAGTGAGGATGATCCTCTTCATCAAGTTGGGGGAGTTTTTTGGTATGTACCAAATAGTGTTATATTAATATAATATATATATATATTATATATATATATAATAATGTACAATATAGTGCCAATATAATTATTATCAAAAGCAATACAACAAAAGTATTATATTAATCTGCCTACTACCTCCTATTTAGGAGGTACTACATATTAATTATCGACCTCAGATCTGTTTTAGTGTTTAATTTTGTATTTTGCTAAAATTTAGAATAAAACAAAGTAATATGAATCAGTATAGGCGTTAAGAAACATATCTCACCCCAAGATCTGACCAGAGAAACATGGTCGACACACCAAGTGATCTCAACTGTAGCCTATGATGAATATGAGGATCATATATTTTGAATTTATAATCTAGGGGGGAGCTCTCAAATAAATTTTGTTGAGTAATAAAGTCACATTAACGACCTCTCCAATCACTATATTACAAATATGGAGGAGACTTGACAAAACAAATACACAAACTCTGGATCCTTCAGGCTAACCAGCTAATTAGCTAGTTAGCTTGAGTTAGCAGCATCACAACCCCCTTAATGTCCTCTAAGTCCCTGTTACCTGGGAGGTTCTCAGTTGCTGCACACACGCCATCACTCAGAGGAGGAAACAGGATGGAGGAGCTGGAGAGAAGTTTGAGGAGGTTTAAAATGGCCTCTGGAAGCTAGCTTAATTTAGCTAGCACCTTCACATTAGTCTCTGCACTGCTGTAAACTAGCACAAGCTACATTAGCCCTTACTGGGCCTCCTGCTTCACTTAGCCCGAGCTAACGTGGTGATGACGGAGCTGGAACTTACTTTGACAAGACGTGACTTTATTTTAACAAATTAGCAACTAGGTCCCATCAGTTCTCTGAAGAGATCTGTTCCCGCTTAATGTTAGATTCACGGGTCACCGGCAAACATCCAATCACAGATCAGTTCGCTCCCGAGAGGCTGACTGTGATTGGCTACTTGCTGGTGGGTTAAGTTTGGCGCAGGGACAAAAGATAACAACAAATATGGCTGCCGCTGCTCTAGTGGATTTCGATCGATCGCTGTTGTTAAACAATGTTAGTTAAATTTTGTACGTATTTATTCTTGGTTTGATTTATTGGCGTTTAGCTTCAAACAACAAGGTGTATCACCGCCATATTTGTCTTAAGTCCCGCCTCTGCCAACCACAGTCAGCCTCTCGAAGCGGACTGCTCTGTGATTGGCTACTGGCTCGGCGACAGTTTTCATTACAGGTGAATTTGTATCGTCGCATAGTACCCCCAACCCCCCCGTCTCCTTTTGTAAAATCACTGGACACCGGATCTGTCACTCACAGACAACTCGATTCCCATTGGCTCAATATATCCCCTCACCGCCTTATGATTGGTTACTGTATACGTCAGTCACAAGCAAGTGGCCGCCTCTCCCTCACCGACCTCCTCCCCCTCCCTCTCCGCTGTGGTGACGTCACACCTCGCTACGCCATTTTTGCTGGGGAGCAGTCGCGGTCTGTGGAGAGGAGGATCACCCCGAGCAGCGCTCTCAGCCACCGGCTCTGCACGTCGAGTCGCTCCGGTACCCGGGACGCTTGCCCACCCGTCGCCCACGCGCCATGTCTTCGGAGAACCCGGACTCGGACACTCAGGTGGACCACGAGGACGAAAAACAGGTGGGTTGTCTCCCTCAATGCTAACCTGCTAGCATGAAGTGGCTAACGTCAGCTAGCACGAGCGAGGTGTTAGCAGCGTGCATCAGAGGAGGAGGGGGGGGGGGGGGGGTAAACATGCGGGGCGAGGCGGTGCTTTATGCGGGGCAGCAGGACAAGCGTTTCACCGCAGCTGTCACCGCAACACGCTGACGCTGTGTCACTTTGTTTTTGTCTCCTGGCGTGTGTCATTGGCTGGAGAGTCCACAGCAGCTCGGGCCTCATTGGTCTGTCCTCGGGGGGGGGGGGGGGGGGGTCCATAGTCCCCCAAAAAACACCATAATAACCATAACCAAGTGACGTCACTCCAAAAAATATCTGATTGTAAATAAGATCCAGGAAGTGACTGTCAAACTTTCTATCCCGAGTTATAAACAGGACATTTATGTGCACAATTATTTCCCAAAATATTTAACGATTATCTCGTATAAAAGTTTATTGTTTAGCTTTACTACACCACCACCCCCTCAAAAACGTGCCATGAAGGGCACATGGTCCGGAAAATAACTCAATAACCAATAATAAATAACATGACAACCATAAAAGTACCATAATAACTAATGATTAATACCATGATAACCATAAAAATGTATAATAATATCATCATAACCATAACAAAGTGACGTCAGTCTAAATATCTAATAGTAAATAAGAGCTAGGAAGTGATGTTCAAACTGATTCATCGTTTAAACTCTTTCTAACGAGTTATCAAAAGGATATTTCAACTCTTTTTGTCGACTGGTTTCATTAAGACATAAATATTACGTTATTGATTTGATCCTGTTGCTCGCAAAACCACATATCCACAAATTTACTTCTTCAAGTTATTGAAGTTAAACAGATATGTTCCATCTTTAATATTTTTGCTGGTTAATTTCTGACATAATTTCTTATGATTTATGTGTTGTAATGTTTGCTTTCTTAATGTTGCTGTTTTGTCAACAAACCATAACCACACACAAACACCTGCACTGGACCAACAACCTCGACACACTTTCCTGATGGTCACATGAAACTGACAGCTGCAGTCTACCTGCACCTCAGCTTTACACGACCACAACCACACATGTGCTTATAGTAACAAAATCTGGTTCAACACACATGTTGTGTTACGTGCTGACGCCGGTGTGCGTCTGATTTATTTATATCAACTTTTTCATGTCTGGAAAAACAAACTCAAAAATCTTTCCACTGCTAACGTCCTGATATTCCTTATGGTCACATGACCGGGACATGAAGCGCAGTGCTTCATCATCTCCACACGATCACCACCACACACGTGCAAATAGCAACAACATAGTAACACCTGTATAAACTTTACACGCCTGTGGTCAAAATAAGTCAAATACTTTTTTGGTCATAATACATTTGGATCAAGATCTCTGTGATTTGCACAAAAATATACAATCTTCACACTGTGCATAAGCAATGTGATTAAAATGCATTGGGGGAAAAATAGGGGAAATTACAGTTTGTTTTTATAATTGCATAATTATAATTACACAATCTAAATGGAAAATAATGCACAACGAATACGAGGCTCTAGCAAACTAGCCTTTAACTGGCCACTGAACCGTTGGGTGTTTGAAATTCAAACTGAAAAACCTACTAATTGGTTTGTTTTGATAACTCAGATATCTAACTCGTGATATAAAAACATGGCAGCCATGCACACCAGCCCTTAATTGGGTGTTTGAATTTCAAACGTGTGTTGACCAACCTGATGGTTTTGAAGCATTTATTATCTTGGATGCGTACAATATACGTATAGTTCTAAATATGCGGTGAATGTTAATTATGTGAAGTGTTTTGACACACAACATGTCGAGCATACTTCGGTACTCACTCAACAACTAATTCTGTGGTAAATACATCAACACACCCCCTGAAACTCTCTGACCCGAAAACATAGCACCAATTAAACCCACATAAATTAATATAGATTTTTCTTCAGTATTGCAATGTTAGTTAACATTCTAAATGTGTCATGGGAATTTTTTTATTTAATGCAGATTCACACACGTCAGATGTTCGATATGGCTGCTGTTAAACCCTGAATAACCTCCTGAAACTATCCAGAGGGGCTGTTTGTGAGACTACTGAGGTTATGTGGCACGTGACAGATGCAAAAATAATATAACATAGAAAAGAATGCACATATATCATGATGAAAAAGAGGATTCATACGTGTAGAGGAGGCTGAGGAACACGTCAACTTTGGAAAACAACATGATTCCAAAGCTTTTAGTGATATACTGTTAAATGTGAAGCAGCTTCGAGAGGCACTGTAACAAGCAGGTGTTAGTTTATACTGTCAAATAGTGTTGCTGAACTGTTAAACTTTAAACCTCCCAAAGGTGACTTTTCAATAACAGTTGTACAGTTGCACTGAAAGCTGTTGGATTTGTAGTTTGCTGAGTCTGGGCCGAATATAGTGGCTCATAAATTCCAGGTCTTGGATCCGAGTGAACCCGGACACTCTGTTCCACACCTCCGCTCTCCTCCTGATGGAAACTGTTCCTCGGCCTCTGTGTCCTGAGTCACATTAAACCCGCCCGCCCGCCCAGCAGGTTCTACAGTGTCCGTGTCCCATCTTGTCTGCATAGTGGAAGTAGGTCTCTGCTGTTTGCTCCAGGTGTTCGTGCAGGGACAGTATAAATGGCCTTTGGAGCTTGTGCACAATTATAGTCCCACATGACCTTTACACCTGTTATTTACCTGACAAGGTATTAAACAACGGGCTGGTGACCAGCTTGTCAGTAGCAACAATATAGTCGCTCCTAGTGTCAAGTTATTATTCCAAGAATGATTCAATAAAACACAAAATAACATCACCAATTAATTCACATTAACTGAGGACAAGGAATCATTAGATAAAATGTTACTATTTGTATTTAGAGCTGGAGACAGATTGGAAACTGGACAAATATCTCAGGATGGAAAAAAGGAGCCATACACACGTAGAAGAGGCTGAGTAAACAATAACACTGAGCTTTCAAATGCAGACTTTCTACGTCGTGTCCGGCCTCCTGCTGCTCCTCTCAGGCTCCAACGTCACCTGAATGTTCCTCACATTTTCTGTTGTTGTGAACAAGTCTGACCCGGACCATCTCGTGCTGCGTCCTTTATGTGACAAGCAAACTGTGGAAAATGTCTGGAAAGATGGGTTTGAACATGTTCCTGTTTTTATGTCTGAAAACAGCTGAGGTTCATGTTCGAATTGACTGAAAATGTCAGCGTGTAAGAACTTTAAATCTAGAAATCAACTACCCTCTGATTGCTCTGAGGGAAGTTCTCTAATGTGGAATACTAAAGCAATTTAAAATAATGATTCAACGTCAAATACAGAGCTCTGTCTTCTTCTTGAGTTGTCTCCTCTCAGACATGATGGCGTTATTAGAGACTGTAACAGAAGAACCTTCAAGCCGTGACTCATGCTATCATGAGGTCTCTTCGGTTCCAACAACAGCTCTTCAAGGGCAGTTTTACTATTCTTAATATCGAAGTGGCCCTGGGCTCCACTGCTGTGGTGTTTTTTTGTAGAACTGAAAAACGAGTACCTGTCTCAAACCAGCTGTTCCAGTTGAGCTGTGAATGTTTCTCAAGATTTTACAAGGTCCCTGTTTTGTGTGCAAAACAAGGCTGTTTATGTCCGTTTGTTCTCGTCTCCGCAGGACGCCCAGGAGAAGAATGTAAACCCAGTGAAGGCGGAGGAGGCCAAGCTGCAGGCCAAGTACCCTGTTCTGGGACAGAAGCCCGGCGGCTCAGACTTCCTCATGAAGAGATTACAGAAAGGGGTAAGCAGCCTCGTTTGGTGGGAGATGGGAAGGAACCCTTTGGAGATACAGTTGTGCATCATTAAAAATCTGTCAAAGATTTGATTCAGTCATCAAAACCCCTGAACCGTCCTCCTGCTTATACCCACACCAGTAAACAGAGAGTCTGACTCGGGTCATGTTTGTCCTGTAGTGAACCTCGAGCACTTTACAGTCACTGAAGAATCCACTTGTAAAACTGAAAACAGCCGAGTGCCACATTCCTTTCATTCCTTTTCCTGTGTCCTGTGAATTCTTCAGTCTGTTTCTCTATCCTGCAGATAACTGGCTTCATAATGAGACGTTTCCAGTTTCGGTTAAAATTTTTACAAACAGTACGTGTCCCTCACAACCACAGGTTTCTATCCTGAGGCACCGTCATGTTGTTCACTCCACAGTCCTACAGGGCTGAATGCATTGAAGCAGAGAGAGAAATAATTTCTCAGTCGAGCAGAATGCCAATGCAGCCACATCCATAGCATGTGAAATATAACAGTGGTATGATGGATTGTTTTTATTTGTAATTTGTACAGCAGGCCAAAGCACACAGAAGCATCAGTCTCTCTCCTCGCTCACTTCTCCTCCACTGGAAAAACTGTTGCTCTCTCCACCTACACCCTGTATATGTTGCAGAGAACCTCCACCTCTGGAGACCGCTGAGGGTCATTCTGGGAAATCACAGACTAGAAGTCGGAGTAGTCGAGGAAGGCAGAGCAGAGAGCCCCCCCCGAGTAAATTGCAGTTCTTCATCATAAGATAACTCCCAGAATGAAAATCATCGGAGAATGATGATATCGAGGATAGTTAGAGAATCTGAGAGTGGACTTTTTGTTTTTTGGTGATTGAATCAGTGCAATGCAATCGTCAGCTTCATCATTTAATTAAAAGGTTTGTGATTTAGTGTTCATGTTTTGTCAGGATGTATTTGAACACAAGACTCAAGCTATAATAATCCTGCCGGTTCACACTGGCTGCGGCAATTAGAGCCTTTCACAGAAATGTTGGTACAACCGCTAATGTTTGCTGATATGACAACTTTATCTAATAAACATTATGTAAATGTATGTTTACAAAGAAATATGCTTGTGTGCTGCTTTCACGCAGCTGGGGAGGTTTACAGGAGCAAGTGTTTGCACACGGCCGAATTCAGCTCCAGGCTCCAGCAGTTTGTCCTCCTCTCTCGGGCTGGGAACCCTAACCCTCCACAGGATCAGTCAGACGCTGACCAGTAACCTTCAGTGCACACGTGGGCATGTGCATGTTGTTTTGATGAAAAGCTCACCTTCCCTCTTGTCTGTGCTCTCACACAGCAAAAGTACTTTGACTCGGGCGACTACAACATGGCCAAGGCCATGAAGAAGAAGCAGCTTCCTGTGGCGGGGCCCGACAAGAACCTGGCGACCGGCGACCACATTCCGACGCCGCAGGATCTGCCCCAGAGGAAGTCGTCCTTGGTGACCAGCAAGCTAGCCGGCTAGCCTTCTTCATGCCAGAAGCACCCCCCCCTCCCCCTGGGGCTCGCGGCAAAGGTCCCTCCTCCTCCTCACCATGTCCCCATCCTCCCCTCCTCCTCCCCCCTTACCTTTTCATCCCCAGGCACCACTGGCTTTAACATATCGGGCAGAGTTGTATAAGTTAAAACTCCATTTGCTTGTAAGTGGGTGGGGCTTGGTGGGAGGGGGTGGCGGAGGTCACTGCGGCCCACAAGGTCACAGCCGTCTCTGCCTTCCCACCGCGCACAGCTCTGCCCCCCCCCCCCCCTCTGCGCACTCTGCTCTACCGCCTCCCTTGTCTTGGTTTTCGGTGTCCCAAGATGCATCACAGTAGGTGTGTGTCGTCGGGCAGGGGTCGGACGGGGTCAGTCAATGCACTTTGTATTCTGTATAGTATGTTTTTGTTCTTTTTTTTTGCATCCTGAATGACACCATAATGATGCGTGTGAGGGAGCTAGGAACCTTAATCGCAGCGTGTTCTTTGAGTTCCCTTTCTGTCTGGGTGGCGGCTTCGGGGGGGGGGGGATAATTGCTTGCATACCAAATCTGTTAGGGCAGCCGCCTGGATTAAACGAGCTGCTGAGCTTTCACTGACACCGTGTTGGGAAATGGTGGCAATTGAATGGCGGCTTCCTGACGGCTCATCCTTCGCTCAGCTTGCGTGGAGCCAGGCCAGAGGTCGCCTGCTGCAGCTCGGCCAATAAGGGATTCGAAACGCCGCCTTTTTGTTTCGCTCTCTGCTCCTATTGCTTTAATTCTCAACTCCCTTTGCTCTCTCTAAATATGCTGCATGATTGTAACATGTAACAAAAAAGAAATTTAACATGTTTTTAAACTGGAGTGGGGCATCTGCTTATTGAAAAGAAGATTCAAGACAAACACACGAGGCCCTGAAATGTCCGCAGTCGCACTTCCTTCCTTTTTGCTGTCCTGACAATCCATGTGCACACACTTGTTCGCGGCCCAGGGTAACAGCTCAGCCGAGTTTATCCTTGTATAATTTCCAAAGGCTGGGGACCCCCGCCATTCTCTGACTTCTGTCTTAGTCTGGCTGCATCAAGATGTGTTTACCATGAGCCTAAAAGATTTGTGGGGGGATTGAAGCGCCCTACGTAGAGTATATGCTTCTGTAAATAATACTCCAACACGCACGTAGCTTGCGATAAGCTCAGCGCTTTGAGGAGCGTACCAGCTAGCATGCCTGAGAGGAACGGTAGTGCTAAATCCACTCACTTGGGATTACAACCTGGGATTTTCTGGCTGGGGAAATTCATCGCTTTCCCAACTGAGCCCGATTTCACACTGCAGCTATCACCCGGCTCAGATGCTGCAGATATCCAACCCATGTAATGTGTCTCGTGTCCCCCGTCCAGACCTCTTACTCTCCCGTCGTCTCCAAACATCTCTACAAGTTAGTATCTCAGTGTCAAGTCTGAAGACCATATCCCATCACATTAAAAATACTAAAGTAACCACAGTCCTAACCTTCGTAGGCGATTCCCACTCTGCCGTGTCTAGGTAGTAAGTTGCTCTCACACGTTTGGGACTGATCAAACAGACTTCTCCTAGCTGCTTAATGGACGCTGGTTTCTCATTGTTTAAACTCTTTCAGATTATTTATCACAGTCAGATTTAGTTGTGTCCTTGACTCTTTCCCTATTTGGCAAATCACATTCTGAAACACTAACTTAAACGATGACGTATAGTTTACTTCACTAAATCCTGAACTGGAGCTACTCCGACTCCCAGCACCATCGAGAACCATGTTTCTTTTTTCTTTCCAATCTCCCACTGCACAGACTGGTTTGTGTCAGATGTGGTGAACGGCAACCTGAGAACCACAGGTGTCCGCCCAGCAAGCTTAAAGTGGAACGTCGCATGCTTGTGGGATGTGCTCACTCCAACACTTGGCGAAGCGGTGAGATTGTATAACGCTTGGTGAGGGGGCGACGTCTGAGCCAGGCCCACCTGTTAATGTGGTTCAAGCTCTGAAACAGGTCACCGGAGCCATCGCCAAAGTCTGCAGACTTGAAATGAATCGAAACCAGGACGCTCGCTGAGAATCAGCCTCCTTGTAATAATAACTGCTTCAGGGAACCTTCACAAACGCACGCACTCCTCCATGTAGACTAAGTGATCGGGTGCACGCACCATCACATCCTCCGCCTTGTTATGTTCTTCATTGAGATTTTTTAAACGTGTCAAACTTGCAGTGGATGAAAGAAGTGACCTCTGCGTACGTGTGTGTTACACTGTTGTGTGAATGCACTGCCTTCCTCTGTTCCAGCCGTTTGTAAATAGACCTCAACAGGACGGGATTCTGTGTGTTTTTTGTTTCCCCAGCTGCTTTCCACTCTGTCAGAGCCTGAGCTATTTCTGATTCAATGGTTCCTCTACTTTTCAGTTTAACACTTCTGCTCTGTCTGCAGAGGCTATGTGAATCTGTATCATATGAAAATATGTGTAAATGCTGCTGATTCAGTCAAAGACAAATCTTAGAGAGGATGCCCCTGTAAAGAACACCTGTCCTCTCGACTCTACCAGTCAGACTCTCCTCTTTCCAACGGGTATCTCTCTGTTGGAATCTTACTACCGAGACAAACTTTAGTCTCTTTCAAACTACAGTCAAATTTAGTGCATATCCGACCACTACATTTATGATTGCTTTGTTGAATTTAATCATATTCTTTCGGTCTGGCCAGGTCTTAAAATCTGAACAGACCGTTCAGCTCCATCTTGTGTTTGAAATCCTACAGTTTCCTGCTGGAACAAGTAAAGGTTGTTAAAACAGATGTGTGAAAGACGACATGTTCTAAGACACAACAGTGGACAGGAGTTCTTGAATGCTACTTGATGCTCGGCTTTGCACAGAACAGTTCAACGAGAGGAGATAGCAGGGTACGTTTCAAACCCACCACGCAGGGTGTCTCTCGTTCAGCTACGATAAACATGTGCCAGAATGTATAAAGAAATGACCGGCTGTGTGCTCTGAAGTACTTCTGTGCTGCTTTTACCTTTAATCCGTTTTCTTGTTGTTTTGCAAGTAAATGTTTCTACTTTTTGAGTTTTCTCTTGTGTTCCGGTATTGCATAATTCGTTTTAATTGTGGCCCCAGACAACTGCAGGGAAATCACTGGCACCCTCGCTTCCAAGACAAAAATAAATAAGGGTTTACAATGATTTAGTCAAAAGAGGATGACTGGAGAACACGGGAATGATTTTAAGAATTCAGAAAAGTTCAGGAGAAGTTGGAATGTTTCAGTTGTGTGGGAGTTGGTGAAAAGATTTGTCAGTATTTGAAATAAAATTTTACATTAACAACATTTCCCTGTTGATTTGTATTGATTAATTGATGCTCCTTATACCTCTGATGTGTTTTTAATGAGACTCGTGAGAGGCAAGCCCGTATAAGAGCACATATCCTACTGACCACCAGGGGGAAGCAGAGTCATTCATGTCATGTGGCCCGTTGTTGAGGAAGAAGTTCTTGGTATTTTACAAACACTTGACAACAGAAGAAATAAAACAGGAAGTGATTTTTTTTTTATACCCATTTTGTGAATTAGAAGGGTAATGAGACAAAAAAATATTGGTATTCAAAAAAGTAACAAAGGAAATATGCAAAAAAGGATTTGTGATTATCACAAACAAGTTAAATGGGGATCACCTGAAATACTGAATGATTCATGTTGTGTATCAAACGGTTAAACTGAAAGAATATCACTTGTTTGTGACTTATTATTTAACTCTGCTCAGGCTTTACTCAGATGAACACTTCAAAGGATTCATTAAGCAAATACTTCGTTGGCTTGATATGCATGTAGAGACAATGATAGCGCCACCTGCTGGCTATCGTCAGTATTACAATAACCACTCGAAAAATCGAGAAATATCCACATAGATAGATAGATAGATAGATAGATTACTTTATTCATCCCCGAAGGGAAATTAAGTCGTCATAGCAGCAGGTATAATTGAATACAATACAATACAATAGAATAAGATAAAAAATATTGAGGTAGAAAGAGTAAAAAAAACAGGAACACAAGATAAATAGGTAGATAAGGTGCAGTGGCAAGATGATGGTAATAGTACTGATGATATGATGGTAATGTTATTGTTAGACAGTATATACAAATAGTACAGTATATATAGTATATAATATATATATATTTATATATGATAGTAATTCTACCAGTATAATAGCAGTATATAGTAATAATGGCAGCAACCGTATATATAATAATAGTAAATATAATAATAATAACATGTACACATGTATAAATATTATATACAAAAAATATACAAAGAGTATGATATAATATGATATGATATATAGTAGAGGTATAAATATAAGTATTGCTTTGTTTTCCCGAGAACAGGAAGTGAGTCATTTATAACCGACTTGTTATGAGATGAATAATGTATGTAGATTAAATACATTTATTTGTGACGCCATAATATAACTTCACTTTTATTTACCGGTAATGGTTTAAAA
The DNA here is from genome assembly GCF_947347685.1 of Pleuronectes platessa. NCBI lineage: Eukaryota > Metazoa > Chordata > Actinopteri > Pleuronectiformes > Pleuronectidae > Pleuronectes > Pleuronectes platessa. The sequence goes on from NC_070635.1 coordinate 1,688,265, forward strand.
TGGGGGGAGTCCTACGAGATGAAAAAAATAGGAGAGTAAATCACTTCATTATGTATTATTACTATGTCATTGAGAAAGTTTGTATTTTTCCTTATGAATACTAAGAAACTGTGATGTCATGGAAAAATACAAATCTCACCTAATTCCGCACAATAAATGTTTTGACACATAAGTTCAGCTTCTCTCTCTTTTTTGTGTTTTATTGTTTGTATTTCTTTACTTTCCGAAATGAAAACCGATTTAATCAACGAGACGTTTGCCTTGCGGAAGTGAAGTGACGTAACATGAAGTGACGCACGGACCCACCCACGCTAGGCGCGGACTGTATATATAGCGGCGACACTTCCGCTCCTCTGACTCCTCAGAGACAATGGATGAATATTAGGTCTCGGCTAGCTCTTTGTTTCCCGCAGCTAGCTCCAAATTAAAATCATTTTTAAACACGTAATCATTCAAGAAGAATCCCCAGACGAACCAGGAGAATCGAACATGTTACCATCCAAGAAGCCGGACACCTTTAAATTCGCCACTGGGGACACGAACCGCTTGTTCCAGTCTCAAAATGGAGTCGGGGACGGACCGATGAAATGCGGCTCCTGGGTAAATTCCTCCTCGCAGATAGTGTCGCAAAACGGGAGCGCGCTGGAGGGCCCGAGGCGGCCGAAGACCCTGCAGGTCACCGCCAGCAGCGAAGGGTACATGGCGAAGAACCGCCGGGAAAACGGCGACTCGGTGGAAGACTCGCTGCCCTCCAGCCCGGAGTCCCCGGGCGACGTGGACAGCTGCCCGGCGGGGGCCGAGGGGCTGGAGGCCGACACCCGGCAGCTCATCCGCCGCGCGCTCGGGGACCTGGTCGCTCACAAGGAGTCGAGCTGGAGCGACAGCAAAGCGCTGGGGACCATGAAGAGGGTCGTGGACGATCTCCTGGAGAAACACCGATACGCGTATAATGGTGGGTTCTTCCTCCGGTGCTGCTGGGGCTGCTCCCCCTCGCTGCAGACTCCATGTTGCACGAGCTGCTATGTTAAAGTGCTTGTATGTTTAACTTGTTAAAGTGCTTGTATGTTATCGTTAAAGTGCTTGTATGTTAAACTCAGCTCCCATAGAACCCAGTTAAAGCTTTACATTGAGTTACTGGTGATGGTTGTGTCAGTTGAACCGTTCGACCGGGGCTGTGTTCTGACCGGAAGCCTGCTCTTTATTCCAGGTATGCTCAACAAGCTGTCGCTGGACGACCGGGCGGGCGATGTGGGCTTCGTGGGGGACGTGGCCACCAGCCTGTTCAACGACGGCACCACCAACTGGGGCCGGATCGCCAGCCTGGTGGCCTTCGGGGCGGTGGTGTGCCAGCACCTGGAGAAGACGAGGGGCCCGGCGGACAGCGTGGAGCTGGTGGCTCAGGAGATCTCCACGTACCTGCTGACCCACCAGAGGGACTGGCTGGTGAAAAACAACTCCTGGGTGAGTTGTGAGTAATGGCTGAGTGACAGGGTGCAGCAGACAAGTGTGGTTGCATAACTGACCTCGTTGTGCAACAACAAAGGCTTGTGTGTGTCCATTGTAGACACCGAACTTATGTGTGCTCTAAATTCTCCTCTCCAGGACGGGTTTGTGCAGTTCTTCAGAGTATCCAACCCAGAGGCCGTGGTGAGGAACACGCTGCTGGGCCTGGCTGGCTTCGCTGGTATTGGTGCACTGGCCCTGTTGATCAGGTGAATTTGGACACTCGTGGACTTTTTGTGTCCGACAAATGCTGGAAGCGCCTTCTCTTTTGAACATTTGAACCCCTCGGGGTCGGACTTAAGAAGATGGAAATATTGGCTCGACTGGAGCCTGAGTGATAGAGACGATCACAGACCTGTGGTTACTTTTATCTTCTGTTCCCTCCTTGGACTCCCTTCACCCCCACCCACACAACAAGCTCACTTCACTGTCGGCTTTGAATAATTTCACCCTCTCAGAATACCATCAAACAATTACATATATTTAATTTACGAAACAAATTATTTTTCTAAAGCGTGTACATTGATTCTATGCAAAACATTTGAATGGTAATGGGAAGTCGTTTTTTTTTTTAATCCTTTTGATTTTGATTTTTCTCATTGTTTACATCTTCCCAATTATGAAACCTTTCCCTGGCAGTGAGTGTGTAGCAGGCAGGGCCCAGAGCAGGAAGGGAGAGGCTGCGTTTTCCATGACATGCAGCAATGAAGCCCATTTCCATAGAGCCCATTCATAACCCCTGGATTGTATGGAGGCCTCGGCCATGTGAAGGGAGGAGGGGGTGAATTTGCATGAGTGTAGCTCGGTTTCCTGGTCGGGAAACTGACGAGAGGAGAGCGACCCCGAGCCGGACTTGTGGCGGCCGCAGCCTGGGAAGATCCAGTCTGTGGGCAGAACCGCACAAGGACTGAGGCTGAAGGAAGCAGATTGGGCTGTTCCTCTGCACCAGAGCTGACTTGAGAGAGGACAATGAGTAATAGTACAGATTCAGTTATAAGCTATTCAAAAATAAAAGGCAAATATAATTCACTTTTTGTTTTGACTTTTCTTCTTCAGGTGTAGAACTCTTGGTTTGTTCTCGTTCTGTTCTGAAATAAATCGCCCCACGCTAAACTTGACACCTCCGCACTCTTCAACCTGATGCTTTTCACACCACAGCTCAAAATGGAGCGCTCGCTGGTGTTTCCTAGAAATTAGACGCTGTGGTGACCCCCCCCCCCCCCCCCCTTGCACTGAGCTCTCAGCTGCATCCGCAGTTTGTGAGTGCTGGCGTGTTTTTATGCAGTTGTGTGCACGGCTGCAACAGCAAGGTTGTGAAACGGGTGAAAAGCGGTTCACAACATCCTCCAAAATTTCATAACAATGTCTTCTTCCTGTGTCTCAACAGTTATTTAGCTGCCTGGAAACTGGTGACTTAATCAAACATGACATATTTGATTTCTAAATATTTACAGTTTGTGTTCATGGGGCATTTCCACCATTTTCTTATACCCACAAGCCTCTGGTATGTTTTCAGTGAAAATCTACTAGAACATGAGGGTTCCAGTCCAAACTTTTCTACATGATCACCATTCAATAACTCATATTTACATGTTCACAGCCCACTCTGGGGAGGCTCAGCTCCCACTATGAAATCCACTGCTGTGGCCCACACCAGCCCGAGGCCGGGGGAATCCTCGCTGGTGACTTGCGGCTGCGCCCTTGTTTGTTCAGATCCTCCCGTTGTCTCGGGTTACAGGCCAAACACCAGCCTCATCAAGGTCTTGGGAGGAAATGGAGAAGAGTCTCCATGGTGATGAGCCACAGCAGGCCTCCTCAGGTCCTCCTGCGCCTGGTGGTGTCAGCCACCGCCCTGGTTACCCCGACACAGCTCAATGGGGGAAAAACAGGCTGCGACACAGTGGGGACTCGAGGATGAGGCAACTTCATAGAACAGTTTTCACCATACACGAGAGGATTGAGGGAGGTGGGGGGTGCAGAAAACAGAGCTGCTGTGTCTTGGGGCTGAATATGCAAAGTGAACCAAGTCTTTGAACAACCTTGATGCTGGTTCCCAGTTTATTGGTGCATCTTTATCCTTCTACCTGGAGTTTTAATGCTTTCACTCGAATTCCACCTGCATGCAGCCGTGTGTCCACCTGAGTTTATCAGTGACCAGGCGGGGGGGGGGGGTTATGCAAATGGCAGCAGGAGGATTTGATAACTACCTTTTTTAGCTTCGCACACAAACTGCAGCTGCGTCAAAGTTCAAATAACAAAATTCAATAAAACAGAAAAAGGGAACTTGATAACAGGGCTGTACGTTAGTGTGAGGGACAGCACCATCAGGCAAATCCCTGACCTGCTGTTTAAATAATCAGTTATATGATCAACTAAATTTATATAGCACAAAACAAACTTATAAAGAGCTTCATAAGACGAACGATAACAGGTTAATTAAAAACAATGTTTATTAAATGAGCCCAATAAAATAGAACTGAGGTCAAGAAATGCAACAGGGATCACATTAATACCATTGTTTAAAATTAGATGTTAGTAGGTGACTAACGGCGTATTTATAACTAATCACCATCACTTGGTAGAGCTCAAACCTCAACAAGGCCAGACAGTCCCCCAGCTGCACCAAATCCAACACAGTCAATATCGTTTCTCTAAATATGTCAGATGTCTCTTTTATTTCATCAAGATTAAGATCAAGACCATTAATTATTCACTGAGAGGAAAAACTCAAATATTCCCTGGACCTGCCTCGTGATCAGGTTCCTCTCGGGCTCGAACCACATCCTTCCACCATGTCGCCATTTAATCTGTCCAGTGCAAACAAACAAAAACAAACTGTCGGTCAGAACAGACGTTTTCCAGTGACTCAGCTCTTGCTGTGGTGGTTTTACTGTCTGAGTCTGGCTCCTTCATTTTGGATCAACTGTAATTTTAATGTCAATTTTGCTGAGTCAGATAAGCAGAGCGAGTTACAATGGTCCAAACCAGAAGAGGTAAATACTGTGGTGTTTATTATATTAAACAGTTTAACTATGGTCAGGGGGGTCCAGCCCCCCCCAAGGTCCTCTGAGGAGAAGTGGTGTCTGGGTCCTGGGAGGATGGGATGGATGTTTGAACACAGTGGACCTGAGCCTCCAGTCAGATGTGTTGAAGTTTCCCTGAGCACTCCGGGGGGGTTGAACCCTCGATGTTGCTCCACCCCAAACACTTCTTGAATCTTGAATCTTCTATTCGAGAACTACACGTCCGCCACGTTCTCTCGCTGCAGCTGTTTTGTGTTAAAAGTGTAAATCATCTCTTGTGGTTCTGAGCTTGTCTGTAAAAGTGGATTCTCGGCCGTGTAGGAGGGAACCAGAGCTCTGAACTCCTCTGCTGCTGAATGCATTCCTAAGTTCAAGGTGTGGTATGAAACCTGTCTGCACACCCACTCAGTTCTCAGACTATTGATTATATTCAGGAAGTATTCAAAAGTATTGCTCAGGACTCGACTTACATTTGAATACTTATATATATATATATATGTGTATATATATAGTTTCTGTGCTTTAAAAATACATAAACTTTACTTCAATGTCGACTTAAAATGGAAATAAGTGGTTTTCTTCTGACTTTTGAGGATCTGGGCCTTTTCAGTACAAGAGAAATGCAGGAGAGAACTTTACAGAATAAGTTTAGATCACTTTCAGTTCTTGATAAACTCTGTTTCATCATGAATGTGTTGCTCAAGCTTTGGCCACACAGAAGCTTCCTTCGTTCACAGACCTGCTGCAGTTTTATTTGCCCTTTGGTAACTTGAGCTGCGAGGAACGGCCTTTTGAAGACAGACACATCATTGGTCCCGGGCCTCTGCACTTCCTCGTAGCAACAGCCCGCCCCCTGGTTTTAAAAAAAAAAAAAAAAAAGCAACAGTTTCTGGGAAGTCAGCTGACGCACAAGTTTATCTTTAACAGGAGTTCTGCTGCGAGTTGCTCGCTGGAAGTCGTCAATACTCAGAATTTGGACCCTGAGATGCAGAGATAGGCCGAGGCGTCAGTGTTTGAAGTGACACTGCGTTGTGTTACAGAAGCAGAGCTGGTTGTTGCTCTTCTCTTCAGTGGTACACACAAAAAGACTTTAACATCACAAGGGTTTGATGGAGCTGCTGCTGAAGAATTAGAGAGCGAGCTGCACAGAGAGTCCTTTAATTAAACCTGAGCCTGCAGACCGAGCTCTGCTGAATACATACACAAGTTGTTTATGTGTCGGTGCAGACTTCCCTCAGGGTGTCTGCTCAGCTCCTTCCTCTATCGGCCAGAAGTGCTTTTGAGCAAACACATCTAAATGGGTTCCAAGGCAGTGCTGTGTTAACACAGTTCACACTGAAGTATGTTGTTTCCATGTGTGGTTCCGAGAACTCGCCGTGTGGTCGTGACTTCTCAGACACTTGTTGCTCAGTGTGATCCATCAGGTTACTTTCAGTATCACTTTAGTTTTATTCTTAAGGTTTCATGAGGTGCTGCAAAGTACTCAGTTCTTATTTTCATTCTGATTCATAAGTAATCCTGCAAACTTCAAATGACCCCCCCCCCCCCCCGTGTGCAAGAGGCCACTGGATGCAGACTCATGCACGTGCAGACCTTCTGCTGGATTCTGCCCCAGTCACCTCATTCCTACATTCAGATATAATTTACTTTCCGCTGTGTAATCTCGTTTTGACTGTGAAGTCGACTCATTCTCTCTCTGGTCCGGCTCATTTCCTTTTAAAGGCAGCAGAGCAGCTTCTGCCTTGATGAGCTCAGACCCTGAATCAGCAGCGTCTGCACAACACGAGGTCAGAGCCATGATCTGTGTGCATTAGGCTGCTGTGTACCTAGGAAGACGATATGCAAACCTATTTGCTTACTGTGTTATATAATCATGCTTGTTGGATGCTGGTGTTTTTCTAGGGCTGGGCCATGAAACGATTCCAGTAATTATTGCAATAGAGCTTTAATCAATATTAATATAACAAGTTCTTATGCATTTTGCATATGTCTTGTGACTATCGGCTGATATGACCTAATATCTGGTTGCAGCACCAGGCCCTATGCTTTATACACGTTGTGAGTTCATATTCATGTATGTAAATATGAAATTGTCTTTAATAAGATTTATGCCATGTCCACTCTTCCTCCCCTTGTACAATAATGAAGCCAAAATATATCTGCTGCGCCGGCGGCCATCAAGTTTGATGAGTCGAGATCTTGAGGATGAAGAATGGAGGTTCGACCAATCACGTGTCCGTCTCATCTGTCAATCAGGATGTTACATCCTGTTCTCATCACATAGAAAAGCATCTTTCCCTACGCTGGTTATTATTAGTTTTGTATTTGCATGAGTTTTGCTTTCATGAGTTCAACAACCGCACGACTGGGTTTAGTTTTCTACCTTTGGTTTCATATGGTCTCTGATCGAGGACACACGGGACCAAACATCTCATTAGAGAAGTTAAACTAAAGAGGAAGATTTGTTAGTGTAAACTTTGTAGAGGAAATTATATCCTTGCTGCCGTTTTTTATCCTTTTCAGAGATTTCACTGAGCTTTGGCCAAATTGTGAGAAATATTTCCCGGAAAGGTTCAAGCCATTTTGTAAATTAATAACAAACTAATAATCAATTATTATGGGATAGGCTTTAACAAATGTTTTAACAAATGTTGACGTGTTGACTGGACTCAAACTCGTTGTTACTCATTCGTGAAACTTGAGGGCGAATACTTTCTGCTCGTCATGGAATGTGTTTGTTTGTTTCCAGGTACCGTTCATACTCTGCGTAGCAAACATTACACAAAGCTATTGTGTGTGTTGAACAATATTCTTTTGTGTTACGAGACTCAGAGCAGAAGAAAATGGCTCCGAATAGAAGCTTTAAAAATAGTCAGGGATCAGAGGTCAGAGTCATTCATCAGAACATGAAGCTCTCTGTGGGCGGAGGACGCTTCTGTCACAGATTAAACTGGATCCACTGGGTGATGTGTCATGCTCCAGTCATCCCGCTCTTTGAAACTTTATTCTTTGACCGATGACCAGAGAACTGTATTAATAGACGTGTTTGTTGACCATCATGTCACTGTGAGCTGCAGAGACTGATGTTGTTTGAGGTCGTGTTGTCGTTTGTCTGATTGTCAACACGACTACGCAAAAAACTACTCAACAGATTTGAAAGAAACTTGGTGGAAAGATGCATAATGGTCCGAGGAAGAACTCTTTCAAATTGGGAGCAGATTCAGTTGGGAGGGGGAGGGGGTGGGGGGGGGGTGGAGGCAGGAATTTGTTTTCACTTTCTTTATTAGTGCGAGTTTGGTCTTTTTTCAACTTCTGAGAATAATCAGATCAGAAAGTATTTATTGACAAGTAAGTTTACACCTTTCAGGAATTCGCTCTGGTAATTGGTGCATACAATGAACATAGAAACATAAGAAAAGTATATATTTACTCACTATTTACTTCTTATTTACTCACTTTTTCTAATATTTATACAAAGTAACATTTATTTAGACGTAAGCATATCTAAATAAAAATATATAAAAGATATAAAAAGTGAAGTAAAAAGTGAAATGCAAAACTGAACAGTGTCAAATTGCAATATGCAATGTAATGCAGTATAATATAATATAATGTGTTAATTTAACACATCCTTGAGGTGGGGGGGCGGAATAAAAGTCTGAGTCAAGTGGGGGTCCCGGGCCTTAGTGATAAGGCCAACTGCCTAGTGATCTAAATAGAAACATAATCACACACATAATAAGTGGATTGATATCTTTGAGAGTGACTTGGTTCAGCTTGATTGAGTTTAAGGAAGGAGGAATAAGATTTACTGTAAGGTGATCTTTACTGATCATCTGCTGGGAAGTGCCCCAGCAGGAAGTTCATGGTCAACAAATGTTTGTCAAAGAAGTTCTCATGTCCCTTCTCATAGTTCTTATCACACTGATGTTTGTTCAAGAGTCCTTGTTCCTCATCGGGTTGGTTTTAAGAAGTTATTTGATGTAAAAACAGAGTGAGACCTCCTGATTGTCAGTCGAGACTCCAGTTTATTAAGTTGTTGATGTTTATTCCCTGTCTGTTGTTACCTTCAGCAGCTTTAAGAGCTCCATGGGAACGTTGCAGCTAATCTCTGTTTTCATCTTGATTGATCTTCATGTTTGTGTTTTTTTTGATTAACTGCTCGAACTCTAAATCATCTGGAAAACTGTGAGAGGTGACTTCCTCCTGGCATCGAACCACCGATCCACATTCCAAAGATATGCACTCTGCAAGATTTTGAAACAGCAAAAGAAATGCTCACTCACTCACTCAAATAACTTAAAACCACCAATAGCTGATCAATCGCTGTTGCTGATCAAGTTCTTACTGATTAGGGATCAACTGACGAATCATTTAAAGCCTATAAAACATGTCTGACCTGCAGATCTGTCACTGAGCAGGTGAAGGAATCTGTGTGATGTGACAGCTGATTAAATAGAGTATCCTTCCTCCTCTGGTGTTATGTAACAGTGTCTTTATGAATCTTCTCCCTGGTGTTTTCTGTGAGGCTACGTGTCGGTGCTGCCTCGGCCTCGGCACACTGTGAGCTGGGCGGCAGGTCGCTGGAGGCCGGCCCTGGTTTGTTTAGAGTGCAGAGGAAAGAGCCGTTCAGTAACAAGGCCAGTGTTGTGTTGTGTTCAGGGAGAGGGGGCGTGGTGTTCCCAGGAACATTCCCAGCTTATTACAGAGGGGAAGGAAGTCGCAGGACATTCAGCCTAAGAATAAACATCCCAGGCAGTTTATACAAGGCCCTGCTGCACCGCCTCGGTCATGCTCAGCTACTCCTCTGTGCAATCAAGACTTAACATGTCTGTTGTCTTTATTCTTCCTTTTCTCCTCCTGGATAAGTCCTGTCTTTGCTGATGTTGTATTGAACCAGAGACCAGCTGACAGGCGGTGGAGCCACGTCTCTTCTCTGCCATGAAAGTCTTTGTTGGTGAAAAACAGAATCAAAGGGAACAAAGTTTTATTCCTGCAGAAAGAAACCGGATTTCTTCCAATTAAGAGCCTAAGAAAGAGTTTTACTCCTCAGATGCTGGAGGTGTTTACATCTTGGCTTGTGCACGAAAAAAGACTGACACATAAATATATCTATCTATATATATCTATAACTGTAACAGCAGTATGATGACATTAAAGGAAACATCATCGCCTGCAGCTGTGCAACCGTCCAAAAATAACCAGTCCAAACCGGTCCCTAACCGTAACCGTACGTCTACCGTCCAAAAGAGTCAAAAGTGAAACTTAAACAAGTCTAAACTAGAAGGACACGCTGAGGTCACATACCGATCCACCGAGGCTGGTCTGCCACTTTACCACCGTGTCGCATTTACATGTTTGATATCAGATGTTCAAAGACGTTTTCTGCAAACTGTTGTTTATCTATATCTCTGTTCTCTGATGTTGATGAAAGGAGAATAAAGAGGTTGAAAGATTCAAACCCATCAAAGTGGATGATGTCTTTCCTGACATTGACAGTACTTGGATAAGACCTGGACCCTGAGCAGCTGAATCCACAGGTCTGAGTCGCAGGTCTATAGATTTCCTGCTTTAACCTGATTTCTTGCACTAACTCATAACTTTTACTCAAATAAACAAAATGAACAAACTCATCCAGGCTCAGAAATGATCCTGGAAACACAAACACCAACGTAGGACAAAATAAATTTTCCAGTCGTGTGCTTTTGGTCGGCGACTCGGTTCCCTAACAACGGTGACACCACGAAACTGGGTGACCAGCATCCCAGAAGTAGGTCACCCATTCCCACTGGACTTGTTTGAACTGGGAGACTGGTCGCGGTGGAGCCTCCTGACCCGGTGTTTGCAGAGGATCCATCACTTGGAGGCAAAGCGTCTTTCCATTGACTGTTTGGTGTCTCGAGGTCAAACTGCGACAGGCCCGGGCTTGTTTGACCCCGGTGCTCTCAAGGTGTGATGTTGTTATGTCTGGACAAGCCACCAGGTGGGCGGAGGGTCAGGTGGTCAGTGTCAGTTACAGCTTGTCCCCCCCCCCCCCCTCCCCCCCTCCCCCCTGACCCCACCTCCCTCTTGTTTGCCGACGGCGTTTGTGTTGATGTCTGCGGCCTCCGACCCGGCGGAGCTCGGTCGTTGAACTCGGCTGAATGAGCGTCTCTGTGCTCGTTCTGCTGAGAGTCGTCCATTGATGTGGGGGGGGGGGCTCGGCGTGCGGCCGTGCGTCATTCATACAAACGATTTATCATTTCGCCACGGCCCCCCAGCGGTCATGCATCTCTGGGTCACATGCTCCCTGTGGCAGCGCCCGCTGAATGGGTGAGTTTGTTGAAATCCCTCGTTTCAGTTGGAAGACGACTTGAAGACATGACGATAGTGTGAGAGGGATAATTATAGAGCCCCCCCCCCCCCCCTCCTCCCCCCCCCCCCCCCCACCACCTCCCCCCCCCTCATCTGAAGCTGGGATCAGCACTTGGTCAGCAAAAAGAAAATGAAATCTGATAAAGAAACGTGGCCGTGCAGGTCGCACAACCTGGGATCAGAATCTACAAGTCATGCAAACGCACAACTTTTAGGTGGGCAGGCGGAAACCCCCCCCGCCCCCCCCCCCCGCTTCAGGGAGGACAACATGATGACTCACTTCTGAATAAGTAGGACAAGATGACTGAGTTTGTTCTCGGAAGTTACTGAGATAAAGTCTGTGTTCACACACACACACACACACACACACACGCACATCAGCCGCAAACACACACTCGGCCCCCTCATTGATTTGAAGAAGCCAGTCCGATCATTGAGTGCTGATAAAGAGGTTCAGATTAACATGAACTGTTGATCCAGTCTCACGGTTATTGTTTTGTTTGTATAATTTTTTTTGCCATGGCCTCCAAGACTTTGCCGGGGGGGGGGGGGGGAGGGGGCTTCAGGTTTGAATGTAACCACATCACCACAGCAGATAAAGTTCCCGATGGTTAGTTTTACCATTTCAATCAGTAATTGCCGTCATTACCCTGGTGGTGTGGTTGGTGCTGGGAGGTAACAAAACCGATTCTCTGGATTTTCCCCGGAGGTCACGTCTGAAACCGGCTCCTGAGTGTTTGTGACGCCAGGAGACTTCTGGATCCTGGTTCTGGTCTCGTCTTGGTTCTTAATCCCGTTCTGAGTTTGTCTCGGATCCGTTTGGGTCGTCCAGCTTCGTCAGACCTCAAACTCCATGGGGGGGGGGGGGGGTCGGCGCTGTGTGTAGCTGTGGACTTGACCTTGTTAACCTGACCTCAGCTCAGTCACGTGAAGATGTTGACAGGATTCTTGTTTTGCACAGACAGCGTGTGACGGCCCCTTCAGCCCAGAGGAGAGTTTCTACTGCTGTGACTCCACTGAAGTGTCTGTTAAACTACTTCATCAACAAGGACGCGTCAGCTGAGACTTTGTTTTGCTCGATCTGAGCCCGAGTGGAAGAGTTGACTTGGTTCTAATCACGTTGACATCACCAGTGTCAGTATTCAGGTTATTTTGACCTCATCTCTGGATAATGGGTGGAGACGTGCACGACTATAACAATAACAATGTGTCTGCAGGCACTGACGTATGCTCAGGTCGAACCCCCCCCCCCCCCCCCCCCCCCCGTGTTTTCCCACAGTCTGTTCATGCTGGTGTCTTATCACTGGAGTGTGAACTCTGGTTGTGTTTGGTCAGTTTATAAATCCAATCAACCGCAATAAAACCAAACTGGTGCCTCGCGAAACCATAATTCCCACGACAGCCGAGACTGATGGGACCTGGATCACAACTGGGACTCTGATCCTGACCCAGTTCAGATCTTTTACCTGATACCTGATCTCTGTGATTATAAGAATCTGGAAGCAGTCGCCAATATTTTGAATCATCTCTCGAAAATGTGTCTTAAAAAAAAAATCTCTGAGGATCAAAGCCAAGTTTGCAGATTGGTTGCTTTTCTGAAACTGGTATGAAGTCATTCAAATGAATATGAATTATGTATATGTATCGTCCCTGTTGTTTATCTTTACTTACAGTCTGTGGTTCTGACCTCATGAACCTGATCCTCGGGACAAACTGTTCCCACAGTGTCACTTTAATCTGCAGACAATGAAAAGGACCTGGTGTCAGAATCGCAGGCTTTGTTCCCGGCTCTGATAAAACGTTTGACCAAACAAATGAAATGACGGGTTTCAGTGGTTCCTCTGTTGTGCGCCTGCCACCGAGCGAACCCACAATCCTATGAAAAACACTAATTAAGGGCTTTTCTATAAGCTCTGCTATTGTTTTGTCTCTCAAGGTCTTTCTGTGAATTTGGGTCAGGGCTGGAGTCTTTCATCCTTCCCCACGGGCGACGACGGGGAGGATTACAGCACAGACTAAATAAGAGCTCGGCAGATAAGACACAAAGAGCGCTGCCAGCTCCAGGCCTTCACCGGCACTTCACCAGAGAGACGGAGGGACGGAGCCTCGTGGTGAAGTGTGGCCCCTCCGCCCTCTCGCCCGGGACAAAGAAAAGGTAGCTGAATGTGTTCCCGTCTGAAAAGATAATCCTCTCAGCATCATCGTAAATATTTGTGATTTGTTTTGAGCTCTGTGCCGACGACTTAATCCCGAGTTTCAGAGTCTAAATCCCAACGAGGCACAATTCAATCAAAGTTCTTCAACAAGCAGGAAAGAGGTTTATCAGGTCAGCGACAGGTCGGCAGTGTCCTCGTGTCCTCGTGTCAGGCCCGACAATAATTCTTTATTATATTCTTTATTTGTCTAGTGTCTGCTGATGTCAATGTAAACACAATTCAACTCAGAGGACATTGACACCGGATGACTTCCACGCACACGGACGTTTGTTTTTGACTCGTGTTGATTCTCTGAAGAAAAGTGAAAACAACAGTCCCCACACGGAGCTGGGCTCAGACCTTCAGCTGTGAAACAAACCAGTATCACCAGTGTGTGTGGTCGGACGTGTGTACAACAGCTGTCAGGGATTTATTGTGAAGTAAATTAGTATTTTATTTATTTATTTTATTGGTTTGCTGATGTTTGAACTGAAGAGAAGGAGTAAATGATTCATGCTTGCTGTTAATTTCCTCAAGCTTATTCCAGGTGAAGCCGTCAGTGGGACAGAACAGGCGACTTACTGGAAGTCTGTTTACTCTGTGGTTAATGATCGTTCATCCTCTTTGAACTGAATTAACTATGAACACGTACAAATTGGACATTTTTGCATTTTTGAGCTAAGGCCGGATATACAGCATCAAACCGTGAAGTGCTTCATATCTGATGTGGGAATTTTTTTTCTAAATGAAGCTTATCAGGGCGATAAATCATATACATGGGATCAAACTCCATGAGAATGACAGCATGGATGTTAGGATTCTCATGTAAAGCAATTATCTTGGCTCAGGGTCAGTTTGTTATTTACATGATTGATTGGTTTCTTAGATTAGTTGCATGTCTAGGTTATTAAACGCTGGTTTTATTAGCTCTATAAATATATATTATTTTGATGGAAAAGCCAATCTTGGAAAGTATTGGAGTCATTTAGTTCCGGAGCAGCTTGTCTGCAGAGCGTCTGCATGAAATCCTGTTGAAGTGAGAAGAAGTATAGTGTCAGGGTTTTCATTAACAGAATCTCAATAAGCACCTGACCTCGAGCTGCAGGTGCGAACACGTGTCATGTAGCGTGTAGCGTGTGCACAAGCATGTTGCACTGAGCCTGAACAGTGTCATCCGATCCCAGTGTTTGTGCACGAGCTGCTGTTTGCGTTTCTCTATTTGCTCGACTCAATAGGGATCTCATGTGCGTGTCTGTGTACACACATGTTTGTTATGAACAACACTTTTCCGTGTTCACATCTTGAGACACTTGTTTCTTGTGCTGCTGACCAGAGGGTTTCCTTCTGCTCTGCTCACTGAGTTGATTTAGCACGACGGCTAACGCACTCACCTCGTGGCCAAAGAGTTCCTGAGTCCAGCGTCGGGGGAGTTCAGTGAAACCACTGATCTGTGGTACCGGATTCTTTGGTAAACACTTTATAAAGAGAAGAAATGTTTTCCCATGTGAGCAGTACAGACAGATGAGCATCTCTTCTGATGCCGGTCACGAGTTACTGACAGGAACCCACCCCCCCCCCCCACATCATAAATCATAATAATTCAGCCACAGACCATAACAGCTTCGAGGCTGGGGAACTTCCGGCCTCCGGGCCGTGAGCGAAACATTTGGATCCAACTCGCAGCACGGTTCATAAGAGTACACAAATAATCTCATATCAGTATTTTCATTTTTCTGTTATATGTCAATAAGCCCAGAAAATAGTTTGAAACTATCTGTGGAGTTTAATGTAAGGGAGTGTTAGAGTAAGTGAGAAGCATCATCATCACTGCCATCTGACATCAGATTGCTTGCTTAAGAAAAGTGGTTCGGACCATCACACTGCTGTGGTGAGTGTGCCCCCCCCCCCCCCCCCCCCCCCCCCCGCCCAACACCAATTCAGGGAAACAGGAAGACAAGATCACACTTCATCATCGAGTGATGTCATGCCTCCTCTCACACACACGGTTAAATCATACATCTGAAAATGTTTAGCAGCTTCACACCAAACTGTGTGACTGTTTAAACGATGAATGTGTGTTTGTTTAGTTTGTTGTGTTGTTAGATTTGTTTCCCCGAGTCATGTTCAATTTAAATTCAGGTTCAGAATCCCTGCTTTCATTTATTTTATTTCCTGTTGTTGTGTTTCTGTCGAGTTTGACCTGTGTCCTCAGCTGCTGCCTCTCAGTCTGATTCCTCTGATAAATCTCAGATAGGTTATCTGGCCTGTGTGAGAACACACCGCTGCTCCGCGTTTGATCTCCAATGTGCTGCGTGTTGCTTCAGTTTGAGCAACCGGAGCAGATTACCACTCAAATGCATCTGCTTCCAGCTCATAGTCCTGTTTATGATACTTTTTGGCCCAAAAAAAATTTAGGCTACGTCGATAAAACTACAACGTAAACACATCCCAGGAGATTTCAAACTTCTCGAAGCAGCCCAAGTGGACTCTTCTGGTACTGCATCCTCCAACCAACTGTTTGTGGAAATCCGTAGTTTTCCTGTGATTCTGCCAAATGACAAAACAAACTAATTTCCCTGGTGGCTGCGATCTGAGAGCCTTCCACCCGATCACGTCTCTGGGCTGTGATTGTGTTGATGAGCTCATTCTGTAAACACAGACTCCCGGTCACACGGAGCTCATTTCTCTGCCGGTTATCAGGTTTTTCATCCAGTTTCCAAACAGCAGCTCCACTTTCACACAGATTTCTACTGTGAAATATGAGCAACACGAGCTGATGCACTGCAGCATTCGATCTGTATCATCAGTTTGTGCGAAGGTCACCAGCTCATCACAGGAAGCTGATACTGGAGACTTTATCTGCTCACGTTTCTTTTCCACTTTTCTGAAAGACGAAGAGGAGCAGGTCAACAAAACCCCCCCGAGCCTCCAAAAGAAACTATCCAGGTTGACCGATAGGACTCGAGGAAAAAGGTGTCGGCTGAAACTGGATTGGATTCTGTTGATGAAACCTGAGAGGCGTGGGACGGCGGGGAGGACGAGCTCCTGGGAAAACTGTCCCACGTGACATCATGGTGCAACATGCACTGATTCTTAATGAGATACGAGTTTGTTCCCAGGCTGGTGACGACACGTGGCCAAGGTCGCCCACACAAGGTCAAGGAGAAGCACAGCTCAGTGCTGTCACACCCCCCCCCAGAGCCTCGATATGAAGTTTAAACACAGAACTCCCATCTTCCCAAACATCGACCTGTTATTCTCGTTTCCCACTTCCTCCACATACATATTACATATATATATATACACAGGGCCCCAGTGGACTGAGGCAGTGTGTTCAGGCAGATCAGGTGTTTGTTGAACTGCAGAGATTCAAATATTTTTGGGCCTTTTGCATTTTAAACGTACATTACGTTCTTTGATCTTTCCCTTTAAAGCTGGAGGCGGAGAACTCATTACACCTGAGTTTGGGTTTTTAGTGATGTTGGTGAAACTCGCTGAGCAAAGATTGGGAAAGTCACGTGACACATGGAGCTTCTCTCTCTTTCCTGGATGTGGTGACGAGGTATCGCATCTTTGAGGAGTTGCCAGATTTTTCCAGATCATGGCTAAAGCATTAAGGCTCTAACCTGCGCCGGGGATTCAAAGTATAAATTGTCCTTAACCGCTCGTCATGAATTAATTGATTATCACTTTTGCTTTTCCTTGATTTGTGCTGATTGACCTGAAGGGGATGCAGAACTCAGAGCTTCTTCCTGGTTGTCGAGTCCCTACAGATCTTTTCCTCCTCTAGAATGTGTCGGCCCGGCAGGTTTCAAACCAGCCTCCGCTCTCTGTGCCCCAGATTCCACCTGACGAGCTCAGGTGGTCACATGCAGGGGGGGGGGGGGGGGGGGGGGGGGCGACTGAAGTACACGAGTGCATTAGCTCAGTGATCCGAGGCCTTTTCAGGCTTCACTGACGTCCTTGCCTCCGCGAGTTCTGAAAAACAAGCGCCTGGCGTGAAGGAATGCAGCGAGCCCTTCACTGGAGCCCGAAGGAGGTCGGCAGCTCACGCAAAGAGAGAAGAATCCTGTGTTTTCTCCTCGGCCTGATCTGCTGTGGTTGGTTCCTGCAGCTCTCTTACAGACACCGGATATTACAAAGAGGAGAAGGAGGAAGATAAATCTCCATGGACCAGATCCAAACCCATAAAACCTGAGGAGACGTGGCCTCAATCTGCCAAGGACGTCAGGGGATCTGGTACCAACATTATGGAAAGTGGTGGTTTTTCCTGCACATGCCTCGACACAGGAATCCCCCCCCCCCCCCCCCCCCCCCCCCCCCATCACATATCAGAGGCTTCATCCAAACCGTGGTCTCAAGCACCAGGTATTTTGCCTCCGGCTGCGATCATTTAAATAGAAGCCATCTGAGAGGATTTGTTTACCAGACTGAATGTGTTTGGTGTGTTTCTTCAGTCTCAGTCATTTCCTCCTCGTGGCCTCGAGTCATTTCAGAGAAGTGTGTTTTTTACACTGCTTCATCAGCCCCCACAAGGAAAATCTCCCTGCTCCACCTGCACCAATCTCACACCTTCTGTGTTTTGAATCAGATTCTGGCCAAACTTCTGCCTCCCACGCACGCACACATGCTGAATAACACACACACACACGCACAACCACACACACGCACACACATGCACGTCTGACTTAATTAAAGGACAGGATTGTGTGGATGGGGGGAAATACACGGATCTGATGTGTTGCACATTCTTTCGCCCACGCTCTTAAGGAACAGTGCACCAGTTCCGTGTCACACAGATCAACACTGTTTAAAGGGACATTCCAGACAAAAGGAATCCTCTTTCGCAAGAAACACTTCAGACTTGAGAGAAGTGAGTTTAGAAAAGTTTTTTATTTCGTTTCCTCATGTCGAACAGAAGGAGAACAACAATGACAACTGGATGAAAAACTAGAATACTGATTTAAATAGAGGGAGAGGGAAAACTGTGAATTAGAGAACACAATCTCGTGCTGTCGGATGTTGGGATTCTCTCGTCTGACCACATCGTCCATCAAACCTCATGATTGACAGCTGACTCCCAGTTGGTCGTGACGCCGTGGCCTTGCACCACAATGTTCCAGTTCAGGATCTGAACTCAATCACGATGCTTGACCCTGTCCAGCCTGTTTGTTGAGCCACATTTCACCTGCTCCTCCTCTCTCATTGGTCAGAGTCTCTCTAATCAACAGCCACACCTGGAGCCCTTTAATTGGCCAAGCTTCAGACTCGAGGACTTAAAATTCAATATCTATTCACCCTCTCATTCAGGTTCAAGGTTAAGTTTGTTCATGAAAAAACAATCATACACATATTTATAATGACGTGTGAAGGATCCATCACCTGAGCAGCGACAGCAAAGGTTTAAACCCTCTGGCTGGTTCTGTTTGCCTGTTTCTTTAAGTTTTATTATTCTAAGTCTGTAGATGAATAAATTGGGAGTTCTGAGTAACGTTTAACTTGTGATTCAGCAGGTTCAGGATCAGTCTGCTGGTGTCCGTGTGAACTGTGTCCCAATAACACCCACTGAATTTCCTCAATCGTGACTCGTGGTCAAGTTACCGGATAACGTGACCTCAGAGAATCTCATTCGTCAGATGTGGAGAATGTCGTAAGAGGAAATGACCATGAGTGATTAATATCCGATTCATTGTTTCTCAGATGTGGTTTGTTTCTTCTTCTCTTTTTGGACTTAATGTTCGCTGATAAGAGCAAAAACCTAATCCTGATGATTTCAGGATGAGTTACATTCCTCCTCCATGTTGCTGTGTTGCATTTATATCATGGATTGAACTTCCTGTTGTCGGCTTCCTGTTGTCTGACCTTTCCTCTTCCTCGTCATGGTCATCTGCTTTTCCAGCAGCAGCACCAACCTCTGACCACAGTCACGCTGACGACATACTGGTTCTTCTTTTCTTCTCTATTCCAGTTTTATTTCTGGAAGAACTCTCAGAACCTGGATGTGTGTTTTTTTTAACAGGACGTCCTGTAAAGCGGCCGTGCCTCTCCTTCCCGGATCGTCTGTCAGCTGACTGTGTTTGCTTCCTGCTTGAGTCAATATGTTCTGTGATGCAGTTGAAAGGCAGCTCACAAGAGCAGGCTTGTCTTTGGCAAAGTCGTATACCTGTAAACGCATGTCAGCCGACAGCCTGGGCCTTTCATCTCAGCTCGCTTATAAAAAACACCACCAGTTATTTACTTCTTTGCCTTTTTCTTTGCAGTTTCCCTTATTTGTGCAGCTCTTCAGTGAGGAGAGGAGGAGGAGGAGGAGGAGGAGGAGCAGTGTATGTGGCTGAGGAATGAGAGGAATGAAGAGTGGGATAAAGGCAGGCGTCGGTTTGGAGAGCCAGGGGGGGGGGGGGGGGGGGGCAGGAGGTCTGGGAACATTTAGTTCTGATCTACTCATCTAGTTGCATCAGGGTGTGCACCACTGTAATGAAACGGGGGGGATTGTGTGTTTGTTCAGAGGCTATTTGAAGCCAGGATGGTTGAAACAGGAATAGTGAGAGCTGCTTTCACTTCAGCTGCGATTCATTAAAGCCGTCCGGCCCCGGCCATTGTCCCTGCTTTGAATAGCAGGTACATGTTGATGCTCTGCCCTGAAACGCACAATAGAGAGCAACCGACCGGCAGCTGGCAACGCAACTGCCGTCAGCGTCTGTCAAGATCCAACCTGCTCGCCACATCACTTTGGTTCTTCCAGTTTTCCTATTGTTTTGGATACACAGTTGTGTGTGTGCGTGTTTGCGTGTGTGTGTGTGTGCGTGTGCGTGTGTGTGTTTGCTGCTAAGCTGCAGTCAACACGATTCCCACACATTTCACTGGAAAACCAAACTCAGAGTGAGCGGAGCTGAGATAAACAGCGTCAGCTGACTGAAGGCAAACAGCCGCTCACAGAGAGAGAGAGAGAGCACGCCGCCCGAGCACAGAACACACAGCAGCCACCAGTTCAGAGCGTGTTCACATCCACGATCAACTTCTCCTCCAATACACTCGAGTACAACATGCAAATATGCAGCAGGGCTGTGCTGGACTTTACTTTTATTTGAGATGAACTTGTACTTTACTTTAGTTTTATTTTGTTCTACTAGGAATCAGTGGAGTACACTGTGGCTTTTATTTAAGTTTGTTTATCAGACAGCTGTAGTTACAAAGTAGGAAAAGTTATGATTTAACTGGAACAGCACTGAGTACAGCACATTCCTCCCCTAAGGTCCAGCAGTCCTTTAATTTCAAACCTCACCACACAAGTATCCGTCCACTAAACATATCTTGTTTTTTCCATCAAGATTCACAACTTATCCTCTGGGAAGTTAGAGAAACTGTCCAAAAAAACAAAATCTTGTGCAATGCAATTCCAGGATCTGCCCTTTTGTCCGGATGTGTCTCAAAATTCAGTTAGTTCTGTTTCAGCCGAGGTCCCAACTTTCCACCGAGGAGTGAAAACGTGTTGGAACCTAGAAGGTTCAATAGAGAGCACATGCCCCAAAACTCTGAGGCTTCTACTTTGGGTCACGTCCCTCCAACAAAAGTTAATGAAAGAATCTGTCTCGTAGTTTTTGTGTTATCCTTTAAACAAACAGACAAACTCAGATGAATTCGTAAATAACTGTGATGCAGACTTGGTGTCGTAACTTTTGTTGTGAACTTTGATCGTTTATATTTTGATCAGTTGAGTTAACATTTAAAAAGGCTTAAGGAGCATTTTCCCTTTGTCAACAAGTCATTAACTTCTTGGAGACGATGGAAACCGTCAACGTGCAGCAAACAGCGTTCTGTCGTTAAAAGGTTTCATCTTAGATTAATCCTCTGGCACCGAGCCTGGTCCGGCGCTCAAACAGACGCTTCTCACAGCCGCCATCTTGAATAGAAACCGACGGTAAACACAGGTGCTGCTGACGTCGCCAAAATAATGATCTGATCTACTGAGGTTCAGAGCTTTGACTGATGTGACGCCCGTGTTTACCCACAATGAGGCCTGGAGGGGAAACTTCCCAAGAGTTCCCCCTGAACGCAAATATGAAAGAAACGTCAGGAAAGTGAATTCAAACGTCTGCAGCAGTTTGTTTTTCTTCACTCTCCCATTAATCACATCTCAGTCCCTCCCATGTCTCCTGTGACCCCCGGGGGCCTTGGACTGGGAACCACTGGGCTGGGAACCACTGGGCTGGGAACCACTTGGACTGGGAACCACTGGGCTTATCTACCAGACTGTTCTGTAAATACAAACATGCTGCTTATTTATAGGAGCTATAGAGAAACACATTTGTTTGTGTCTACCTCCGATTGTCTTAATTCTTTTAGCTCCGATTTTGGGCTCCACCTTCTCCTGAGGATCACATGTGGCTCTCGTGTTAAATGTTCGACTGTGATCTGCTCCCTCAACTTAAAGAATGATGACCAGTGTGCTCACAGGAGTCAGCAGCTGCTCACAGGGAGACTGAACAACACCTGTAAAGAAGAATTGTGTAGAATAAGTGCAGTTAAACTCAGAAGGTCCACATTAAAATGTGTCCTTTACTGTAGTATTATAAAAATGCAGAATTTAGATGAAAACCTGTTGATTCAGAAGTGACAGGGGAAAAGCACGACAGCCTGTGTGAGTCTGTTGAATTGGTTTCGACCTCAGCGCCTCTCAAAGCGTCGGGGGGGGGGAGCGTCGGGTTGTGTAGCGGCCCGTATCAGATGGGTTTTTTTCAACCTGGAGGAAAGTACCTAAAATGTTCCTGTGATGTAAAAAAGTGTTGATCTGCTCTGACCTGGGTTCTGCAGATAAATTTGACTGACGGATGAAACCGAGGCGGCTGCAGCTGCGGCCTGGAGATCCAGCTGTGCTCGGGTCAGCCGGTGTTATCGGAGGAGGCGTGTCTCTTCCTGTGAGCGAAAAGAATAAAACGAGACGGAACGGAGCAGCAAACAAAGAGTTTATAATAATAAAAGTATATAAAAAAGCCTCTGCATTTAGCTCAGTGTCGCTAAATGCCTGTTGCTGTGTCAGCTCCACGGTGCACGTCCATCAAACGTGTGTGTCTGCAGGGGCACGTCCACTAACTTGACTTGTGATGAAATCTAGGGCTTGCAATTGGAAAACGTTGAACTTACCACAAGACTTTACTTCCTGCGTATAAGTAAATCCCCCCCCCCCCCCGACCTCGAGCTGGGTATCAGCAGTTAACATTTACACAGATTCCCGAATCACTGGAAAACGATCATCTCTCACCCTGAAGGGTTAAAGACGCCTCACGCAGGAGATTTATCATAACAATCATTTAAATACTCATATTTAGCTTGTCTGGGTGTTTCCCCTTTTCCTTCAATGTGTCACGGCTGTTTTTTTGCACATTCAAAAGTTCCACTGAGTGATAAAAGCTGAAGTCTGCAGCAAAGAGAGGCTCTGTTCATGTGCCTGACTGGTTTGTTCCATAAAGCATCAGAGAGCCACATTTAATTCAAGCGTCTAACGGCCTGTTTGACTCATATCGATACAGAACCATCGTTAACAGCTGATCGAGCAGCGTCTCACTGGAATCTTCAGTCTTCAGTGGAAACGATGTTCAATCTCATGTTTTGCTGAAGTGCCTTGTGGTTTAGAGTTAGTCTATTATATGTAGACTCCGCCCACGTAGCTGACGACTACAGGACGTACGCATGTAGATAAAATTCTTTAGTCCCTAAAATCAAAACCACATCAGATGAAACTATGGAACAAACACGTGAAGCCGGGTTCGGATCCTCAGGTGTGAAAACGTCCTCGGTGACTTTCAGTGTAAAACAACAGGGCTAATTTAAGAGATGTGGTTTTGTTCTGTAATCACTTATAATGAACCCGCTCTTCATCTCCTCAGTGTCTTCCTGAAACATCGTTTTAATTCCTGAATAAGCACCTGGAGACACGAGGTTCTCTCTCTCTGTGATTAATCAGGGTTTTGAAGAAGCTCTCGTCTTGAACAGTGCGTCACCGACAGCTCGACAGCTGAGGCAGGATCTGAGCTCAGATCAGCCGGCTGACAACATGTGCTCACATCATCACATTGCACAACGAGCTAAAGACCACTTGTGTGAATTATCGGCCGTCATCTGTTCCTCAAACCTATATTTAGAGAAGGGGTTTCGCTGACAGCGGCTGAACACCTGATGCCAGGAACAGGCCACACAGTCATTTTGAGTTTGAAGATGGTCACTGCATCAGATTTGGTGATGTCAGAGGCTGTGGACCAATCAGGGCTTGTGATTCAGGAGATCAGAGAGACAACAACACGTCAGCCTCATGTCCTTTTCACTGTTTACAGCTTGTGAATAATCACTGTGCTGAATATCCTGAGCCGTGTGTGTGTGTCACGAGGCATCACGAGTTCTTTTGGCCTCACATTATGTTTTCTTATTGTGGAAATGATGAAATTCTCCTTGTTTCTGATGGTTTCTCAGGATCCGATTGGCCCAATGTTTTCTTTTTTCAAGAGGTGACAACACAATCATCCTCACTGCTCCACTTTATTTTATCTCCTACCGCAACAAACTTATAACAAAACACATCAGACTCTGTGTGAGGATATTTATTGGATGATAGAAAACACAGACCTGATGTACAAAGACCTTTCGTGGCATCCACCAGAAGCAGTGTGGGTTTTGTTTGCTTCAGTTCTTCTGCACGAGGAACGAGACGTATTCACCTGTGTGTCTGCTGCACTGGTTGAACTGGGATCTGCTGGGAGCTGCACCTGAGCTGTGCTGCAGCCGGGCTCGGACACACCCGTCCGTGCCAGTGCTGGAAGACCATCTCAAACAAAACCACACCAAGGGCAATTTGGCAGAGGAGCAATCTGAGTGCAAAGGCTGTAGATAGGAGAACAGTGGCGTGGTGATCTCTGCTCTGACTTACAATCGTGTGAGTGCACACCCAGAGCCAGGGAGCAGCCGAGAGCTAAAGGTCGGTACCTCCAACCCGGATGTTTTCAGGCCGGATCCGCACGATGCCAGGTATCAGCCTGATTGTACCAAACACAGAAGGTGCCAATACTTCAGATGAAAACAAACCTAACCTCTTATCAATCTGGAGTTTGATTCATCATCATGTTATCTGAATTAAAAACAAACTCTTAAATGGAACCAAGCCTCAATTACTGGATTGTGTGTTTTGTAAACACTTCTGATAAGAGTCCTGTCTCACAATGTAAAGAAAGTGACAAATTAACCTTTGATCAGCAACTTCGTCTGAAACTGCTCCCAAATGTGTCATCATGTGAAAGAAGCCAAAACCTCTTTTGAAACCACATTCGAATTAGATTCAGATTTTTGTTTTGATCTTTTTGTTTGTTTTGTTTTTAGTCTTCATCAAAGATCCTTGACTTATTCCGTGAAAAGCTCAATGTTCTATTATCGTTCTGCACTTAATTTTATTATTGAATGTAAAACATCCGGTGCATAAATTTCACTTTGCACAAATGTATTATTCTTTTAAATCATCTGGATATATTGCGATTCATTCAATAATCTCAAGTTTGGCAACAACAGATTTCAAACCTCAAACGAAAAAATCTCCATTTTCCTTCTCTGGTTGTTATTTGAGCTGGTAAACATCAGTTTCCCATCAGAACGACTGGTTTCACGAACCGTGCCTTCAATTTCTCATGTGTGTAGGTGGACGTCTCGTGTGTGAAACTCTTTGTTCTCATCGATGTTTCTGTACAAATGTAAATCTGGTTTTATCCAGAGTTTAACACCATCCGCCGTGTCGTACACTTCTTAAAAACACTCTCCTCCTTTAAATCCCTCCCTACGTCTTTAAGCCAGGATTCTGCAATCGCCCAAAAGCCTCTTTTTCTGTTTTTGTGTGTTTTTGTGTGTGAGTGTGAGTGTGAGTGTGTGTGTGTGTGTGAGTGTGTGTTGCCTCAGCTCTTTCAATAGGACGTGCAGCCTGTGGGCGGGTGTGTTTTCTTTCTCTCGCTGCAGTTGTTGAATGTCTCTGGGGAGTCGGCTGGATTATTGAGGGGATTTCTGTTGGATTTCAGGGAAATAAAGACAAACTGTTTTTCCTTTCTCCCTGAACTCTCATATTGCATCAACCAATCACAGCCCGCAGACCTGACGCAGCCCTAAGTGCTGTTTACATGCATTTTTAACAGTAGACCTCTCTCCGGCTATAAGCTGCGTATTATAGAGGGTTGCGTCATGGAAGTGGAACCAGAGGAGGGAGTAAGCCTTTTAAAACAGCACTGGCCTACTTTGTTATCTCAATGAAAGCGTGTCACACAATGTACACATGTTGTGTGTGGTGAGGTTGTCTATAGGAGGCAGAGGCTGCATCCAGGCCGATGGAGGAACTAACAGAGAATCACTGCAGCTGTTTAAAGGACAAGGGGATTAAAAAAAGAACTGGTAAAAGTAGAGGAGGTTAAAAAAAGAATCAAAACGTCTCTTTGTGACGTACGCTGGTACTTTGAGCTAAATGCTAACATGCTAATTCAATGTTTACCAGGATCACAATCGTAGTTTAATGCTAACATTTACTAATCAGTACTCAATCATAGACTATAAATGACGATGGATGACAGGTCCATGTTTTCTTTTTGCATAAATGAAGCCAAACATATCCAGAACATGGGGGCGGCCATCTTGCACTTTGCAAATAATTTGGAGCAAAGGTAGAGGAGGCGGGGTTTATGACCTGTACTGCAGCCAGCCACCAGGGGGTGATCAAGATGCTTTGGCTTCACTTTTGGAAAGCTATAATTTCATCCATCTTTAGATGCAGTCTATGGGGGATGGATCTGGTTTTTATCAGGTATCTATTCATTATACAAACTTATGGATGGATCAACCTAAAGGGAGCATGAATATTTCCTCATATTCATTACTCTGCATTGCTGAAATAGAATAGATAGATAGACAGATAGATAGACAGACAGACAGACAGATAGATAGATAGATAGACAGACAGACAGATGGATGAATACATAGAGAGACAAACATTATTGTTGCACAATGAGCAAAAACTGTGGAGAGGAAACCCGTTGTTTACTGGAGGAGTGGGCGGACGTCTGCCTCGACCAGTTTGGTTGAATGGGGGAAAAAAAGAGGAGAGAGATTTATTAAAACATACAAAATCAGTTTTTCCAGAGACGATGTGCAGGAAAAAACGTCTGCAGGACATTTTCAGAATAAAAATTCTGCATCCACAGCTCAACAGCAGCAGTTTTTCAGAGCCCTGTGTTGTTCACGCTTCATCGCTCTGTGTGTGTCTGCAGGGCGGCGACGTGCTGAGGTGCAGCTTGTTCTGACGCCGCCTCACACTCCTGGTAAGTGCTGCATCAGGAGTCGGGAACATCTTGTTTTGAAATGTTGCTCTGCGGCAGATTCCTGCATTGGACTGAAATAACTTTAAAAAAGGTACGTGTCTGGACATGCTGTTCCCGTCGTAAGGGCTGGACGTCATCCAACGTGACGGGGCTCCACAATAACAGGGAGGTGGAAGGAGGTGGAAGGAGGTGGAAGGAGGTGTGTTATGTCCAGACTGATGACATAACACAGCTACGTGCAGCAGCAGCATCTTCATATAGAACAGACAAACAACATGTAGGTCAGCTGAACGTGTGCAGGCTTGTTTTCACTTACACTGCAGATGGAATCAGGGCCTTTTTGTTTTGTAATTTTCCTGGTTTGTACATTGAGTACATTTAAAAACTGACGTTCCTCAGGAGAAAGATGTTTTCATGATGGAGATTGAATCCATCCAATATAAAACGGAAAGATGTTTATGCTTCATTTAAAATGCACCCCCCCCCCCCCCTCCCCCCCATCCTTTTGTCATCCTCAGAAATCCTCCCCGGCCTCTGTAGAGAAGTATCTGTCGACTCATTCTTCCGGATGTCACTGGACTGGTCATACTGGGCGAGGGACTGGTTACTCACTGCTATTCAGTTCTTGAGGACATTGTGTCCAAGATGAAAAGATGTTTGATCCGCTGATGAAACAATGACACACCCACAAGGCTCTGGTTGAGTCGAAAGACGCTGTGCTTTTATTTTGACGGTTGCTGGGTGTCACTATGACTCTCCAGTGACTGTGTAACTTCTTTCAATCACGTCTGTAAAGTTGGATTTGATTATTTTTCTATGTAACTTCCGCCTCCTGGAGTTTCCTGAACATTTTGATATCTTTGCACAACTTGGACTTGATCCAAGAACTTTTTTCCGTTGAACTGGTTGTTAATTTTTGCTTAATTATTAGCCAGCCTCTTTTATTGTTTAATTTTCAGTTCAATCCACGCTCTCTCTCTCTTTCCTTCTTTATCTTTATCAGCATGTTTTATCTCCCCTGGAATTTACTATGAAAAAGTACCTTTCGCTTGATTTACTATAAACAAGTCATTTAATTTACAAATAGGAGAATGTCGTCACCACTACGGGACTTTCAGAGTTTTTATTTTCACTTTCTGTTGTCAGGTAATTAATATTTTGTAAAATGGAGGGAACTAAAGAAACAGAAATCCCATAAGAACAATTTGTTTCATGTTAATGAGCTACTTATTATTATTAAACTTCTTTTTTTTAAATCATCTCTCATAAACATACTTTTACCGATTGTCTTTTTCATGTCTTTTGGTTCAGCAAATATTCATTTTGATCCTTTTCTTTGTTTTATCTGCCGTCTTTGATTCTAGAATGTGTATTAAATACTTTTTGGTTTTAATCAGTCTTCTCTGTGAAGCATTTTTTAACATCTGTTTTGACAGGTAATATCAATAAGGTTATGATTACTATGACTATTATGAGGATGCAGAGTTCTCCTGAAGAGAAACTGAACACTTGCACATTAGAACATTTGAAAATGTGTACATTTGCCCTAGACTTATTTTTTTTCTACTGCATTATCACACCTATCCCACCTATAGTTTATTAGAGTTAGTGTACTTCCTATTTATTTACATATTCCACTATGCACAATATTCTGCACTTTTACTGCCTTTTTTTGCACTTCTGGTTAGATTCTAAACTACATTTAGTTGTATATGTACTTGTACTGTGCAATGAGAATAAAGTTGAATCAAATCTAATTTAATCTAGAGGTCATTCTTATTTTATCTCTCTGTGATTTCCATAGACGTCAAGTCCTGTTAGAAGCAGGGAAATGTTTTTTATGTTTTCATTAGAGGCTCCAGACTGATGAGCACAAACAGGTTCAGGGATTTCCAGAGTCCTGCCCTCGACAAACAGGTACGAGCAGGTGGACACAAAGGAAACCAGTAAGAGACGCTGGCCAGTGAGTGCAGCAAATCATAAACCTACCGAGAGGATCAGCGTCAAAGAGAAAGTGAAATAATGAAGAGTGAATTCAAAATAATAATATGCAATGCTGCACCTGAGATCTGCTCTATGTGGCTTATTTCTATTTCTATGCTCTCAATTGCACCTGGTTGTTTTTACCTCCTTCTTCCTGATTGGACGAGGCTGAGCAGTTTCTGCTCTGGAGCCGGCCTCTTCCATCAATATGACTGGTTGTTATGTTTCACTGTCATTTCTGCATGCAAGCTAAAACACAATGATTGCTGAGGTACTGGTGAGGGGGGGGGGGGTTGTTTTTGCTTTTCCCTCTGAGCAAAGCATTCAAGTCCAGTTCAAGTTCATAAACTTTTACAGTGTCTGCGAGTCCAGACCTCTCTCCTGGTGTTATTCGCTGATCTCTTGCATATTACAGATCTTTAAAAGCACATCCGTGTCCCCCTCCGTCTTCTGCCCCTGTCCGCTCCGTCCTCCCTCCCCCCCGAGCGCCGGCCCTGTGTGTGTGGCATGTGGTTTGGATTCCTGCCCAAGGACTATTCAGTGTGGGAGAACAAGGCCCCCCAGTGTGCTGTGTTTTCCACATTCCTCGGCCCTGACATCAGCTCGGCTGCAGGAAGGACGCCGGCCTCGATAGCGAAGCGGCTGTGTGCGGGAAGAGGTCCCCCCCCCCCCCCCTCTGACCCCAGCAGTCTGGCTGGCGGACCCAGGGTCGGGTGGGGGGGGGCCCCCACGCCACCTCTGACAGCAGAAGCCCCCACAACAATGCAATCAAAGGCATGCTTTACATACCACATGTTGTTTTGCCGTATAAATTAGATTGAGATGCCCAGCTATCGTTAAGATGGATTACCCCCCCCCCCCCCCCACAACACACACACACACATTGAAGGGCGATATGGAAATTTAGGTCACATGCTGAATGTAAATATTATGGTTTGCAAAAATGCAGCGTGACGGCAACTGAGGACTGACGGCTTGTTTAGAGTCTGAGGCAAACTGAACAGACTGTTGTGTGTCTCTGTGAATGTGTGAGTGTGTGTGTGTGTTCATATCAAGATTTATGTGAATTTATTTTTGTAAAAAGATTCAGTCTGTAAGCATTAGTGGTGTTTACTTCAATCTATACTTTATTTACACAGTAATTTCAATAAATAAAAACAAAGATTCTATTTCCAACACAATGCTAACAGGCTGCAACCGTGCTAGCTACTATGTAAAGCTGCACCCGGGCTTTGAGCTAAATGCTAACATCGCTCTTGATGATGTTGTTTAGCAGTTATAATGTTAGTAGTGTTTTGAGCTAAATGCTAACAAGAACAGGCTAACATGGTGACAATGCTAATGCTACGTTACGGAAAACTCAGATGTCGGACATTCCAATTTAAAATGTCCGACTTCCAACAGAATTCAGATCACACACGATGGAACCTGATGTTTTAATCATGAGTGTGGTTACCTGAGAGCGGAGGTCAGGGAGCAGCAGGGCTACTGACACCAACACCACTCGTGTGTGAGTAGAGAGCAAGTAAAAAAAACTATGAATCATATTTTTCTGTACTTTGAGTATAAATTCTAAACTAGACTTTTTTAAGTTTTTATATTTTGCCTTGAACTTTTTCCTCATAAGGTTATTTGTGTTCACTTTTGGGACAAAAATGGCCTCACGTCAGCATCTCCAAATTTGGGCAAAGAGAGTTTGGGAGTTTGATGATTCAAGATAGTTTAGTCAGAACTCAGATCAACCAGGACCAGAATGCAACTTGGTGCTCGTTCCTGATCACACTCAACAGATCCTTTACTTTACCAGCAGTCAACATGAGTAACGTTCTGCAAAAAGTCAACTTAATATATATTTTACTTATTCTCCCGTTCGTTTTGGACATAAACCAAAAGGCTTCGTCGGTTTGTCTCCAGACTCGTTCACTGGTTTTTATCCTGAATGTTTTCCACATGCAGTCATTTGATGAGGTGTTCTGGCTCATGGCCATGTGTTCACCTCCAGACGAGGCCTGGTCTCAGGTTTCCCGTAAGGAGAAGGCAAGACCCAGTGTGTGTGTGTGTGTGTGTCTGCGTGGGAGGCCGAGGGGGTTGGCGTGGGGGGGGGGACTAGGCCGCACAGAGAGGAGGCGTGGAAGCGTGGGAGGAGGAGACATCAAAGCCGAGGGGAAATGGGCTCCCCTCGTTCAGACAAAAGCCGGCCGAGGGGTTCAAGTGAAACGCGATCTGCCGTGTGACCGTGAATGCCTCGCATACCCCCCCCCACGTCTGGCTCCATTCAGCTTTTCACCCATTCAACTTTATCAGGCCCCCATCGTCACGACGGCAGACACATGGAGCAGACTCCAGTCTTGTGGTTTGTGAGTTTGTTGTGGAATTTGTTCTATGTTGTGTTTCTCTATAATGTGGTTTTGGTTGTTGAGTCTGTTGTGCGTTCAGTCGTGTCCGTGCCGACCTCTGAGGGAACAAAGTCCTGGATCATTCAAAATAGAGGAAGCCATCAAGTTCCATTCAAGCCCCTGATCTGAGGCTGCAACCGAGAATTATCTTCGTGATCAACACGTTTCATAACCATCATCTTTAATAATTATTTATTAATGAGTCTAATGTGGGAGTGAACAGTGAAAGGTACACGTTGATGTTCCCTGAAGGTGTCAGACACCTCAAGGCCTCTAATGCTGCTCTGCTACCTGACTAATGACTTATGGTTCCTATGTGACATTTATTTGCTCAGTTATGTTTTTTAAGGTTTAAAAAAACAAAATGAAACAATAACCTCAACCTCACCTGATGATGTCATGAACTCTAATAACCTGATGCCAACCGGGCATCACCACACACACACCACCTGCTGCCGCGTCACTTCAATCCAAAACAGGAATATGGCTCATGATGGCAATTTGGTTTAAATTACATAGAAACATTTTAGAAAGAAAAAGCAAGATCCAGACAAACATCTAAACAATTGTTTGACTGACAGTCAACAACCTCAAATGTTATGTGTACTGTTCACAGCAAAATGTATACATGTACTATAACTATAATCCATAAATTGTTTCCGCTCCAGAGTAATTGATGGATGTGTTGGAAAATAATACAACTTCTATGTATAGTGGGGGGGGGGGGGGGGGGGGGGATAGGGGCCCAACAACAAACATTTGCCCCTGGTCCACAAAGGATGTTCGTGCACCACTGTCCCTGTGTACTTTCTTCTCTTAATAATGCTCAGTGTTGACTTTGGATTTCCTTTGCTTGTTTAAACATCCTCTGCGTGTGTTTGATCCAACCAACCAGCTGCTGTGTTAATAGCTGTACTTTGATAAAACAGCTGATGAACAAAATAAAAGTTCTGCCTTGTTATTTCACTGTGTGACATCACTCATCGCTGACTCAGCTTTAAACAACAGGCTCCTCAGCTGCGTTACACAACCCATGATGTGACAGAGTGAAGCATCATCGAGGTGACAGGATGAAGTCTGGTCTCAACTTGTCTGAACGACTCTTCTCATCAGATTCTCACCGGCTGCGGCTCACGACCGTTTTCCTGAATCCACTGATGTGTGAACCCACTTTACTGGATCTGGAGAAACACAAACATGTTTTACTCATCAACACATGTCGGGAAACTCGACATGTTGATCTCCAGTCGTTGTTTTCCACTTCAAAACAGCCCGGAGGCAAAATGCAGAGTTTGATTTTCACACAATGTTCAACTTGTTTTTATTTTTGAATCCTGATCTTTTATGACATTTTGTGGTTTTATGACCTTTCATGGTTTCGTCCTCTGACATTTCACTGGATCAAAGTGACCTTCAGCCTGAGCTCGTGTCATTTTAACGCTGCCAAGTATCTTGTTAAAAAGGAAAGTACCACAATCTCCTCCCACACCACAACTCTCGGTACCAGTGCACTGCACCAGCAACAAAGAGGCGTTGGACAAATAGGAATTCACACGTTTTCCGTCACAGCTTCACTTTTTGAGGAAGGTGTCGTATCGCAATCATTCATCCGACCAATCAGCACGTTAGCAGAACGTTAGCATGATACACGCAAAATCCTCCCTGAAAGAAAAACAACGAGGCCTTTCGTATTTTTCATTGCCAATCCTATTCATAATAAATACACAATCTGTTGAAAGTGAAATAATATTGAGACTTGTTGTGTAGAAGCAGGTGTAAATAAAGATTCTTGACGTTTAGCTGCCATTAGCTTTATTTCATCGAGAACTACCTCTCTACCGCCCTCTAGGTGAATTACAGACAATTTCAGTACTGCAGCATTAATAGTAAGAGGGCACACTTCCTATTGACTGATTTAACATTGAAAAACAAATAATCTCCTTATAACGTCAACAAAAGTAAGTGGATCTGGAGTTTAAAACGTTGTAAAGATATGAAAGGTGTAAATTCATAACTAGGATAATGAAAACTGACCTTGAAGATCAATTTAAATCCCTGCAGTTTTTTTCCCCTCATACTAAACAGTGTTCCGGTCGGAGGGAGTCGTCTCTATCTCATGGTTCAGGGCGGATATATATAACAATAAACGTACCTTATCAGCTCTGTGTATAATAAAAAATGCATAAACCATGGCTTTGTAGATTGGAGTGAACCAATGTCCACATGACCAAGAAAGGGACAGGAAGTGAGTTATGAAGGGATCGGCTCTACTTTTACAATTTAACATTGCTTACGTGTTCATCACCAGTTCCAAACTCAATCAGTATAAAACTCTAACGATGTGGAACATGATATATTCTGTCTACTGTCACTTTAAGAGTTTGTATATAACTTATCTATACTATCTCAACCCCGTAGAGTCTCCTGGTTAATATATAAGTCGAATATACTCGATCATTGTATTTGTCCAAATACTTCTGACTTATTTAAGAGACGTATCAACGTAGTTAACTGTAGTTAACGTTCTTTATATCATGATTAGTGTCATTCCCGGTGCATCGTGACACCCCTACTGCGGACTGTAAAACCAAAACAATTAGCTTGAAGATGCTAAATTGCTTTTGATCGTGATGATTTCCGACGAGTGTCCCATCTCACACCACACAAGATAATTTAATCCATTGTCAATGTAAAGATTTTGAATGGAGCAGCTTTAATTCAAACATACAATACATATCTTTGGCCACTAGGGGTCCTCAATCAAGGTTGTTGTCGTCAACACTAATGCCGATAAAATTGACTTCACGTATCTCTGGATGACTTCATGCATTCAAGTTTGATTCATGTTACGCCGCAAAGTGCAATAAAATAATTCAGATCCTTTTATCAGTGGGAGGATCAAACAGCTAATTGGCTAATTGGCTAATTGGCTAGCAACGTGTTTAACAATGTCACAGCAGAGACGCACAAAGTCTCCGGTGAAAAAGATCAAGATGAAACTTTACATCACCTTCAATGATAAGGTTAGAGATGACTCCGGGTTTGTTGGACACATTTTGGATCTGGTAAGAACACAAGTCAACAACACATGTAACACATCTGTTTTCACTTTAATATTTAAAGGTCCGAACACGTCTTCCACTGGGAGACTCATTTAACTGGCATTTTACTGAAGGGGCCAGTCACTAACCTGTAATAGACCTCTGACCTGCCGGGGCCACACCCCCTTCTGATACACTATCAGCTGACACATGCTGGAATCATTTAAACGTGTTCGTCTATAACGTGACGAACATGTGAACACCTCACTCTCACACTTCAACCTTCACCTCCTTACACAGATGACTGTGCAGCAGTGAAGCCTGATTGTGATGCAGGACACGCAACGCTCCGTGGAGCAGGCTGGGGCCGGGCGCTGTGGTCAAACGGTGGAATGTTCCCGTGGTTTGTTTGATATCCGCTCAGTGTTTGGTGCCAGAACATTAGGAACGCAGAGTGAAGCCAGCGAACGACCGGGTCTGTGTTTGCTGTCAACACAGGCTAATGTAGGCCCGAGGTCCTGCTGGGATCACAGACACACACACACAGACACACACACATACAAACACACACACAAACACACACACAAACACACACACATACGCACGCACATGCACACAAAGGACGCAGTTGGAAAACGGCCTGTGTTCTCAATGAAACAAAACCCTTTTGTCTTCTGGTTTCTCGTTTCCTCCATCGACCTCTAGGGGTTAACAAAGAAAAAAAACCACGATGACGAGTTTATAAGAAATTCCAACCATGTGTTTCCCCATTTCAGTAAAGGAGGAAGCAGGTGCCACTCCGGTTTCTGGTGTGAAGGCGTCAGGGAAACGAGGCCTTGATGGGGGGGGATATATTACCTGTGATCAGTTAATATCGTTTTTTGAAAAGCAGAGGAGAGAAGGAACACAGGTTTGTTTGAACAGGAGGGGGGAGCCCCGTGGACTTCCTGTTTCCGTGGGAGAGCCCCGCCTCGTCCCCCCCCCCCCCCCGCTCAGTGGGACGCACAACTTAACAACGCACATGGAAATACCACAAAGTCAAAGTCTTTAATCAATTAAAAATAGAAACACTGTCGTCAAAGTAGTACAAAGTACAAATAAAGTAACAGAATAGAAAGAATACACATAATATACTATTCATTTTCTGCTAATGAAACACGAGACATTTAACAATTTCATTTTACATATTAGCACGTTCAGATTTATTTTACAATAGAGACAAAATATTTGAAAGAATAATGAAGATCGAAGCAAAATGTATATAAAGAAATAGAGAAAAGGAAATAAAATACGTTGGGAGACTAAATACAAACGTAAAGATTAGACAGAGGACGTCTGAACAGTATCATAACCGTTCTGACTTTCATATTTTAATTACTTTCGGTCAGTTCCTCGAAGTCTTGAGACGTTTTCAGACATGAACTCAGGAGAAGGTCCTGACTTCATCTGGACTTTGTGTTTGGCTCATGAAGAACACGGGATGGATGTTTGCCTCTGACTGTTCATCATGAGATCTTCATCATCGCTCCTCGTGCATCCTCTGCACGATCTCCTGCTGGGTTAACACATCTGCTCATTCGGACATTCTCTGGAGTTTTAACTCGGTGGGGGGGGGCTTGAAGGAGCGACTCCAGAGAAAGTCTGCAGCCTCACATGCAGCCCCTCTGGAGAATGTCAGGAGAGTCTCCGGAGTTCAGTGCAGGTCTGGAATCAGCTCCTGTGTGTGACTTTTATTTTTGGTAACAGAAGATAGAAACTACAAACAGGAAGTGCTGCTCTGTCTCCTCCACACATTGTCCTGTTTGCCTTAAACAGAAAACTTTGACACATCTCAGTGGCTCCTCGTGTTTATCGGCTTCTCGCCGGTTGTTTCTGAATCTGAAGTTTGTTAAACTCTGCTCAGACGCTCTCAGCCTCCGGGGTGTTTCTGTGGTTGTATGCAGATTGTGTTACTTCTGTGCTGAGCCTCTCATCTGATTCATCTTCCATCTGTCGCTCTCGGTCTCGCTCTGTCTCTTTTTCGATCTCACTCACTGTTTCTGTCTCTACGCATGAAGCTCTGTCTCGATTCCCCCCCCCTGCTGCGTGTGTCATTAAATGGAATCACCCACACATTCACACACACACCCACACCCTCACACACACTCACACATTTATCAAGAATTTTGAGTGTGTGAGTTAAAATTCCATTTGTCTGATTTTTTTCTTTGGAAATGTTGCGCTCTGATCTATTTTGGATCGATTGTTAAACCCCAAAGTAAAAATAACATGTCGTCATTATTGAATTTAGAATCACACTGAAGGTGAGAGGAGCAGGAAGCCTCCACCTTCAGGGGGAAAATCACATTTCTTTCATCATTACAACGCTGCTGTAAAACAATATGGATTTTAATAACACAGTAGATCTCACAAAATGTCTTGTTCTGAAACCAGTCGGATCAGAGACAGTGACGTCATTAACCTTCTTGTTTTCACTGGTTGTCAAGGTTCAAAGTTTGAACACATTCAAAATAAGCTGAAATACATGGAAACAAATATAAAACTGTAATAATAACAATACATTTATCTATAAAGCACAAAATACGACAGGTGGTAGAAATTGAAGCAAGGCCACCTGTTACAGTAATAGAACTTGAATTCAGTCTCTGGGCTCTTATTTCAAAATGTGATTTATTCTTCAGCTTAAAAGAGAAAAGTTTAATAAAGTTTTTCTTTTGAAACCTGTCGGACTCGAGACAGTGACTCACACTACAGGACTTTTCTTTTGATTATATTCAAGGTTTTAAAGTTTGTGCAGATTCAGAGTCACAGAGATGAATCTGAGGTGATGCCCCCGATGTGATGTGGTTTGTAAATTTAGAATCTGATGCAGGTGATGCTCTAGTAAACTTTCACCAGAAATAGATCATTTGAAAGGTCAGGTCAACACACACAGTCTGATCTCATTGTCAACAGATCAAATTAACACCATTAATTCAGTAGATAAGAGTTCCAACCACAAAGGTGCATTAGATAGATAGATATAGATAGATAGATGGATACTTTATTAATCCCTTGGGAAATTCAGATTTGATCCAGTTCCTCTAATAAACTAATGAGTGAAACTCAAACTGCACAGATGTGAATCACATGTGCAGGTTTAGATGTTTGGAGCTGTGCCACCAAACTGCATTCTTTTAGTCATAATATCCGCCCTGTGTCTTTGTCTCTTCATGTTTTGGTTGAGTTTCCCCTTTGGCAAAAATACCAGGCGGTTCCCACCCAGGAGCTGCAGGTGCTGCAGATCCTATCAGGTCCCTGAGAAGAAGCAGAAAGTGCAGAGTGGCTAAAAACAGACAGAGGAGCACAGGAGGCCTGTGTTGGTTAAACATTAGGAAAGGAGCAAGCAGCGTGAGAACTCTGCTGCTTCTCTCTTCACACTTGGATTAAGTGTGATGAGCAAAACGAAAATGACTGAATGCAGGACACACCTTTTGTTGTTCTGTTCATCTCTAAGAACAGCGAGGGCGTGAAAGCGGTCGGGCGTCATTCCACTCTGGAATGTGAGACGGGTTCGGCCATGCTGCCCAGGTGAATGGCATCTTGTGTTTTGTAATGATCTGCAGAACATGAAACACATAAGCACTGAAGGCCTTTATTCAATAGGTGTCCGTTATGTGAACAAGCTGTGAACAAGCTGAGAACAAGCTGAAGGGATTCTGTTGCAGAGACTCCAGCGTCACGTGATTTAATCATCAGTGGAATCAAGTTTTTAACAAATGTCTTTAGATGTATTCCTCCAGCGATGAGCTCACTCTGCTCCCTGCACTTCGTGTTGGTCCTCATGTGACCCTGAGGGACACTGGGGGGGGGGGGGGGGGGGGGGCTCTGGTCCATCTCTGCTCAGAGTTGATGATTTCAGGAGAGCTTCAGAGAGCCTGTGTGTAAAGTGACCATCTGCCTCCCTCTAGTGGAAGCTGGAGGGCAGGACTGGGAAATGGAGACGTGAGACTGGGTTTCAGATTCCAAATGCAAAGGTCAGAAAGTCATTCTAACTTTTGGGGTTTTGACGGTTTAGTTTCGTTGATCTCCTTCGTTTCAATGTTATCTCTCTTTCTCCCCCCTTGAGTCATTTGTGAATTTCCTCTTTAAAGGATCATAACAGTTGAATCAATAATATTCTCTTATCTTATCTCTGTCGAAACAAAACAAAATCTTATATTACGTGTCCCTTTCATTTCATTTTCACTTTGGATGTTTTGTATTCTCCTGTGAATCATTAAGTTATCATCATTATTATTATTATTATTATTTTTACATACAGAACTACACACCTGCCTAATGTAGCGTTCATTATCCTTCTAGGATCTTTGTCATTTGATATTAATTTCAGCTGGTTTTGCAGGTTTGTGGAGCAGGTGTGTATTTCTGGCTTCACACAAAACCAATAATTATAATGAATTAAGAAACACGTTCCTGAATAAACCCTGAAAACTCCAGGTAAGCACGTCAGGGTTTAAAAAGGGGAATTACGATTGAGGTTTGTTAATATTTGTCAGTTTCCTTTTCAGGAGGAATTTATCGTAAATGAGAAGAGAAACTGCTGCAACAGCATTTTACAACTATTTCTGCAGAGCTTCCCAAAGTTAAAGAAAAGGGAAAAACACCAGACAAGTGTAGAGTCAGGAACAAAAGTTTAACGTTGAGTTGCTGTGAAAGTGGAAACAGGTCGATGCTCATATCAAACAAAACAATTCTTTTGAATTCAAAAGTCGAATGGAAAAGGAAAAGAGAAGTTGACTTTCAGGATTTTACATGAAAAGAAAGATTCCAGGGCGATGATCGAGAATCTGAACAGAAACTAAAAGACGTGAAACCTCGGAAAGGGAAAAGAAAGGAAATCTGTATATTAGGTCAGCTTTAAATATACAGTTGAACTTTTAATAATGTATAAATTGTGATAATGGGACAATCGATGATTGACTACATCAAGATGTATTTTACATAAAGGTAAATATAATAAAATCATTGTGTGATCTGTAAAAACTCAAATCAGGTGATTCTGACTTTAAGTTGTAATGATGTGATTTCCGGATATTGAGGTAGTGACATCATCATGCTGCTATTTATCAGTTCTCATTATTCAATGAGTAATGATTCCTTTATATATAAATAGACTCCTGATCAAAATCTTAAGACCAGTTAAAAAATTGCATGAATTTGCATTTTGCACTGTTGAATCTTAGGAAGGTTCTAAGTAGAGTTTCAAAATGCAAAAAGAAGAAATGGGAACAAGAGACCAAAAGTTGTGAGCAGGCAATTTATTGAAAACAAAAATTTAACTGAAGTAGGCTGTTCATCAGCTGATCAAAAGTTTAAGACCACAGCTAAAAAAAAAAAAAAAAAGTCCTAAAACAGAAATTAAAGTGTCAAAAACTGACTCAGTGATGAGTAGCTCCACCATTATTGTTGATCACTTCAAAAATTCGTTTTGGCATACTTGATGCAAGTGTTTCCAAAAGGCTAGTGTGAATGTTGTGCCAAGTGGTGAAGAGGCTTCACGAAGGGCCTCCACTGTCTGGAACTGAAGTCCATTTTTGTAAACTTCCCTTGCCATCCATCCCCAAATGTTCTCAATTGGATTAAGATCAGGGGAACACGCAGGATGGTTCAAAAGAGTGATGTTATTCTCCTGGAAAAAAGTCTTGGTCAGACGGGCCTTGTGAATTGGAGCGTTGTCCTGCTGAAGAACCCAGTCGTTACCACACAGACCAGGGCCCTCAGTCCTGAGGGATGCCCGATGCAACATCTCCACATAGCCAGCTGCTGTTTGACGCCCTGCACCACCTGGAGCTCCATTGTTCCATTGAAGGA
The DNA here is from genome assembly GCF_947347685.1 of Pleuronectes platessa. Taxonomy (NCBI): domain Eukaryota; kingdom Metazoa; phylum Chordata; class Actinopteri; order Pleuronectiformes; family Pleuronectidae; genus Pleuronectes; species Pleuronectes platessa. Next base: position 1,727,947 of record NC_070635.1, read on the forward strand.
CAAAGCACCCAGATCATGATGGCCCCCCTCCACTGTGCCGCGTAGAAAACATCTCAGGGGGCATCTCCTTGTCATGCCAGTAACGTTGGAAGCCATCAGGACCATCGAGGTTACATTTTTTCTCGTCAGAGAATAAAACTTTCTTCCACCTTTGAATGTCCCATGTTTGGTGCTCCCTTGCAAAGTCTAAACGGGCAATGGGGCGTTGAAGGAGACGTGGCCTTTGAAGATGTTTCTTGTTTTTGAAGCCCTTCCTTCGCGAATGCCGTCTGATGGTTATTGGGCTGCAGTCAGAACCAGTAATGGTCTTAATGTGGGACGAGGATCGTCCCGTGTCTTGACGGACAGCCATTCGGATCCTCCGGCTCAGCACCGGTGAGATTTTTTTGGGTCTACCACTTGATTTTTTTGTTCCATAACCCTCAGGATCTTTTAAGAAATGCAAAATGACTGTCTTACTGCGTCCAGCCTCAGCAGCGATGGCACGTTGTGAGAGGCCTTGTTTCTGCAGTTCAACAATCCTACCACCTTCAAAGACGGTGAGCTTTTTAACCTTTGCCATCAAGAGATCTTCACAGTGTGATTACTTGACAGGAAATCACATGGAATCCAAATTTTTGCACAGATTTAGGCTTTTAAAGGCTGTGGTCTTAAACTTTTGATCAGCTGATGAACAGCCTGTTTGAGCTAAATTGTTGTTTTCAATAAATTGCCTGCTCTCAACTTTTGGTCTCTTGTTCCCATTTCTTCTTTTTGCATTTTGAAGCTCTACTTAGAACCTTCCTAAGATTCAACAGTGCAAAATGCAAATTCATGCAATTTTTTAACTGGTCTTAAGATTTTGATCAGGAGTGTATAAGCTCTTTCTGATGTTATTAAATACATCACTACACTATATGACATCATCTTCTGAGTTCATAGTGATGCCATGATGACATTGTTTGGCTTTAGGTCGTGACTATTGTCTCATTTATGACGATACCTCAAAGTATTGTTGATCTTTGCTTGATATCATTTCATAACTTTCTTTAAGACTGTGAGATGTTGACACTTTCACAGAAGTAATTGATCTTGATGAAAAGTGTCAGGAACGTTTATGGAACCGACACAAGTTCGACCTTCAACCAATCCCTCTAAGTTTGGTAAAAAAATGCTTTGTTGGCACACAAACACAAACAAACACACACACACACACACACACACACACACACACACACACACACACACACACACACACACAAACTTACACACAGTAAAAAAATATTAGATTTCAGGATCATTTTCCAGTCAAACCACTGGATGTCAGCATTTCTCTTTCCTTCAGATTTTATCCCCCTTTAATTGAATGACTGATGAACAGATGAGTTCATGCCCCACTTCTCTCTCTCTCTCGCTCTCTCGCTCTCTCTCCCCCACCCCCCTCTCTCTCTCTCTCTCTACACCTCCCTCGCTCCCTCTCTCTGCAGCCAAAATAATAAAATGCTGACTTCTCAAAGTGCCGTCAGTATGCCTGTCTCAGCAGAGCAGCACTGACACGGGAGAGAGAGAGAGGAGTGAGGGTGGGGGGCCGGAGAGAGAGAGAGAGAGAGAGAGAGAGAGAGAGAGAGAGAGAGTAAAGGAGTAGGTGGGGGGGGTGCAGGTTTCTAACTGCAGCCTGTGCCTTGCCGAGGGGCTTCAGCAGCACTGCACTTCTGTGAAGGTAGGTGTGAGGCTGTGTCCCTCCGGCTCTCTGCTTCTCTTTGTGGGGGGGGTGAATCCAACTTAAATCTTTGTCGGCCGGGGAGGAAGAGGAGGAGGAGGAGGAGGAGGATGGGGGGGTTGGGGGTTGGGGGGGTCACCGTTACTTTCAGTCCACTCCTGGTTGTGTGTGTGGAGCAGCACAAAGGTGAATTGTCGTCCTGAGGTCAGATGTTTGTGTGCGGTGGATTTTCATTCTGCTTCATCTCCGGCTGAAACTGTCGACAGCTGCAAATGGAGACGCGGCTGAAGCTGTCATTGTGAAGTGTGGACGGGGTCAAGCCGTCCAATAGCTGTCCATCGCCGGGCGGTTTGATTTGTCACAGGGGACGTGGGGATGTGGTCTCAGGGGGCCTGTGCGGTCTGGAGACAGGGGGCCCCCGGGTGGAGGAGGCCCCTGCAGCGAGGACCCATCAGCTTGAGTCCCTCACGAGGTCAATGTCCTTCGGGGTCACTCAGACTACTCGTGGTGAGAGATGAGGAGCAGAGGAGCTCGCTGCTCGGATGTGACCTCAGTGTAAATTTAGCTCAGTTGCAGCATCAGGAAAAGGCGCCGAGGTCTTGGAGGAGAAACTTTTCCACTTGTTGCTCGATTCCAAAGTTTGATTCTGCAGCCAGGGTTTTGGAAAAGGCTTCTGGAAGGAGCAACCAGAGCCGGGTGGGGGGGGTGGGGGGGTGGGGGGGGGGGGTCGCTGCTGGTTGACTTGTGAAGCTAAAATTAAGCTGAGGGCTGATTTTGGAATGTTGCACTCGGGCGGTAAGACGTGGAGACGCTGACCCGCGGCTGGTGACAAATCTCCTGAGCTGACGGTGGGGACTTAAATAAGAATCCCCCCCTAACCCCCCCCCCCCCCCGACCTGGCTTCTGGTGGAAAGAAACATTTTTAAAAAGTTTTACAGAAGAAAAGCAGCGAAACTCAGAGACACAGGAGAGTTTATGAGAGTTTCACGTCTGTCTCAGTGAAATCCAAAACCTCCTGCAGGTCTGTTAAAGGTCCTGCTGCTCCTCCAGAGAGGAACACGGTGAATCGTGTTATTTAACAAACTGAATCCAGAAGCTGCAGTTTGTGTTTTCTTTTTATTTGTTGTATAGACAGAATGTCAGTGTGGGTCAACAGCTGCTTTTCATGATCTTTATTTCTATGTCTGATGTGGATTTGGATGAATTTCACTTCTTATTTACAGATATGCGCTTTTATTCTGTTTTATGTATTTATTCAATTATTTAATTATTAATTTACTTTCTCATTTTAATAACCTACTTTTTTATTCTGACATTTTTTTATTTCATCTGTATTTATTTACCATGTTGTATAGAAAGATAGATAGATAGATAAATAGATAGATAGATAGATAGATAGATAGATAGATAGATAGATAGATAGATAGATAGATAGATAGATAGATGATAGATAGATTGATAGATAGATAGAGAGAGATAGAGAGAGAGTGATGGATAGATAGAGAGAAAGAGAGAGATAGATAGATAGATAGTTAGATAGATAGATAGATAGATAGATAGATAGATAGATAGATAGATAGATAGATAGATAGATAGATAGATAGATAGATAGATGGATAGATGGATAGATGGATAGATAGATAGATAGATAGACAGATAGATAGATCGATAGATAGATACCTAGATAGATAGATAGATAGAAGAAGTCAGTGCTAATAGTCACCACATCTTTACAAGTTTTACAATTGTTTTATCTAGAAATATTGATTAAGATCAAGTGAATAATTGAACGACAGCGTTTCTTCACCTCCTCCTCCTCTGTGTGTGTGTGTGTGGAGGTGGATCCATTGTTTTTATTACTTTTATTCACTGAAGCACTTTATGTTACAAATTAAGTCTTTTGACCTCATTGATTATTTCATCGATCACACAAACCTCTTGTTGATTGGCTGATGTGTTGAAGTCTGAGTGACGGACACATTGAAGCATGTGTTTCCTGTTTTGAGTCGAGCTCCATTGACTCAGAGGTCAGAGGTCACCGTGGTTCAGCCTCGTCCACAGGGATGTGCTCACTGACTCTGAGTCTGTGACTTTATAGATTCTGTTTAATCAAACACTCCCCAGTGTTGTCCACCATGTGGAACGTGAAGTCATCGTGTTTGGTTCTCAGTGTTTCTCCAGATCATCAACCAGTGATCCCAGTAGCAGCGTCCACCACTGTCCTGTGGTTTGGATCAGTGCAGCAGCTCGTTAATCTGTCCTGCAAACACAACTAACACAGTGTTGTTGTGTTGTTCTGTTGTGTTAGATCTGCTCTGGTGTAACACACACACTGAGCAGGTGATGTTGTAGAGAGCAGTGAATCCAGACTTCAGGTGTTAAAATCACAGATCTGGAGATTTTTTAAATTACCACCAGGTTGATCAGTAGAAACTTTATCTGTCTCTAACTCTTTGGGAAGCAACAACACAAGAAGGCATCATTTTGGACACATGTTGTAATTACCTCAGTCTAGGATGTTGTGTTTTCATGTGCGTTTGTTTGTCTGTAATTTATCCAAACGACACAAAACCTGCTGAACAGATTTGTTTGAATGTTGGTGGAAGGATTTCAGGACAGAACTGAGCTCTACGTCATTTCCCTTCCTGCGGCCTTCAGGTTGTAATTAGAACATTTGTCTCAAGAGAAATTAAAAACACTTCATCACTGTCGGGCTCTGATGAGAAATTCAGTCGTGACTTGTTAAGTTGAAGTCACACGGAGGTGACACGTCTCTGAATCTGGTTTTTGTGCAACTTGCTCCGTGGATTCTCTCCCTGAGCTGTTTTTATGGGCGTTGACACATTAGAGCTGCAGGGTCACGTGCGGGGGGGGGGGGGGGGGGGGGGGGGGGGGGGGGGGGGGACTCATGCCTGTGTTAAAGTTGAAGTTTGAGTCTTATAGAGACGACACACGTTTATGACCCGGCTCAGATCGGACGGCAGCTGCAGGTGCAGGAGACGCTCGAGGTCATAAACCGGAGAGTAGAGGAGTGTGGAGGGAGCAGGTGACGACCTCCTGCACCCCCGCTGCACCCCCGCTCTGCTGGGTTCCTGCTGGGGACAGATGCACATTTACAAACTGCCCCTCTGAGTTTCCAGAGACGTTCCGGAACATGGAAAGTTCCAAATGAAAACGTCAAAACAAATGAAAACAGCTGCAGGGACAGACCTGATGACAAACATTCCACGTGAGAGAAGAGGAAATGTGATTTCATGAGACCCCCCCACAGAGAAAGGCAGTGTGATGTGTTTGTGTAAAACTGTTAGGATCTTCAGGCGGCTGGTTTGTGGTCGTGTGAGCCTCTCGTAGCTCAAATGTCAGGAATCAGCCTCGTGTTTAACTGAACAATAAGCGCGGCTCAAAGGCTTCGCGGCAGCCGGGTGACAGGAGCCTGAGCTGGGGGGTCACATGCACACAGAGAGAATCTGTCACTAATTAGATTTAAACCATTCCGGCTCATATCCTGTTATTTATGTCTGTTTGTTTAACATTTGAAAGACAATATATCTGAGATTTATGATATGAAACGGCTGCAAAAGGAGATGGAGACGAGTAAGAAACAATTTTTTGTTGTTGATTCAATAACTGAAAATAAAGATGGACGACATGCCGGCTGCAAAAAGTGAAGCCAGATCACAGAGATCGCCCCCTAGTGGCTTATTTCAAGTAGTCCTGTTTTAATTAGTTATTTGATGACATAACAAAACAGACTGAAATGTGAGATTAATTGATATTTGGCTTCGTTGTTGCTTCAACTGCAAATCTTCTGACAGGATTCACTTGTCCTCAAACTTTTGGGTGTAAACAGTATTTTCCCATCCTCTTGTTTCATGTTGTATTTGCTGTTGTGTTGTTTTTGGTCTGAAGCTGATAAATTAGAGTGAAACCTTTCATCCCCCTGATTAGAAAGTGAGTTTATATGATTCCTCCTCCACCTGAGCCTCTGAACCATGGCCTCCTTCCCCTTCAATCTTTAAATCTCCGGCCTCGTCTTGCACTCGGCTGTGATCCGGTGTTTGTGTCGGTGGATTTACACATTAGAGCTTCAGTGAGGAGCAGACACACACAGGACAGGTGCTTCTCACTGTCGGACTGAAGACGTCTGCAGCTTCCGGCTCTTTGTGTTAACGTCCTGCAGAGCTTCAAGTGTGTGTGTGTGTGTGTGTGAGGCTGTAGTGGAGATAGAGTCTCAGCTTTGAATTAATATCTTTGATTTATGCATTGGCTCAAATCTACTCGATCAAATTTTGCTGAATGATTTGAGCAACATTTTCCTTTTCTGCACATTTTATTATTTTATGTACTTTTTTGTGTATTTGTTGAATTCTAGTAGTGTAAATGTTATTTATCATTATCAAAATACCAATAATTGTCTCAACATTTCTGCACAAAATAAATGCACCATAGAGAAATTAACAAGATTTTCAACTTGTTCCAGGATAAAACTTTGTGTCTATGAAAGGTGAAAATGTTTCTGAGGCTCAAACACGTAGAAATTATGTTTTATTTTATTAACGTGCAGGAGCGAAAGTTAAAGTGACTCCAAACTGAACAGGTGTCACCTTGAAGTAACAAGGTCATTGTGGGTTTGTCACTGGAGGGAAGCAATTAGGTTACACAGAATAGAATAGAATTGAATAGAATAGAATAGACAGATTGTCCGATAGATTGACAGAATCACTGGAATATCATAAAGTAAATTCTGTAAGATTCATGTCCGGTGCTCCTGCTGTCAGACAGGTCTCAATCATGAGGTGTCGCATTAATCTGAAAAATGAGTTACAGACTGGGAAGTGCAGGTGAACACACTGGGTGAAAATTCCCATCAACACAACCTCAAGTCGGAGCAACAACTCTGAGAGTCAGTGAATATTCTGGTGCACAAGTTGCTGAGACGCTGATGTCATCACTTATAGATGTGTTATTGTCAGACACGTTTTAAATTTGTCTCGTGTGACAGCTGCAGCAAGACAAGAAAAACACCATGAGGACATGAGGTCAAAGGTTATATCAAGATAAAATGTTCATATCAGTCTAAACCGTTAATTATCATGAGAAACTTATTGATATTGTTTTATTGCCCTGATTTAACATGTAATCTTCAAAGGACAGTTAACAGCCCGTCAACATTCTTTGGAACTGGGATTAGGTTCCAGATTAAATGTATAGAAACCCAGTTAAACTGTGCAGCCCAGTATCTTCAGTTTATTGGTATCAACTCATATTTGCTCTTTGCTCATGAGTAACCGTCACAGACGCTCGATCTGACACACAGGCTGAACCAGAGCACATTCTGGGACCTGGACTGGGAGCTGGTTTTTCTTCTGTGGCCAAGTTGGGATGAGATTTGGACCGAAAACGAGAAAACACCGGACTTCACAAACCTGATATCTGCATGACTCACTCTGTGACCCAGAGCTGTGTGTGTTACCCCTGTGCTGGTTCCCAGTTTGAGGCCTGTGGACGAGCCGCTCTGTGGACGAGCCGCTCTGTGGATGAGCCGCTCTATGGTCGTCGCTCCATCGGGGGGGCACAAACACTCTATATGTTTCGGGCGGGTCCACTACTGTACGAGCGAGTGTCCGTCAACGATAAACAAGAGGTTGCACTTTCCCCCCCCTCCTCTCTCTCTCTCCATCCTGCTATTCTTAGTGTGCTGATCTCAGGGTTTAGAGTTACAAAGACCTTGTTCTCGCTCTCTCGCTCTACTTTTCACTCTCTCCACTTCCCCCCCTCGCTCTTCCTCTTCCTCTTCCACCTCGTCTGTCCGGTCGCTGGGCGTCAGTTGAGGTGGACGTTCACCTCTCGTGTGTTTTGAGGTGAAGACGAACGGGACCTGGACGCTGCTCCAGCTCGGGGGGGGGGGGGGGGGGGACTCCACCCTCCGGAGTATCGCACATGTATTATTGGAAATGTGTCTATTATTATCGCGGTCACATTATGGAAGCTCTGCAGAGGGCAGTCGATGAGCTCGATGAAGATCATTGTCCAGCGAGGACGTGGTTCACAGAGTGTGAGGCTGAGAGCGGGAAAGTTATTATTTACTGGTTTAGTTAAAGAGAACGAAGCAATTTACAGTTTAATGTGAAACGATTCAATTCTGTAGATTCATAACTGCATTTGTTTACACAACAACATAAAGAAAAAACATAAAAATCATTAGAACAATTAAGAACAACATACACACGGAGATATATACAAATTATAAATACAAAAGTATAGAAATGTGAGGGAATAAAAATGAGATTTAAAAAACTGTATAAAATATTGTACAATATACACAATTTATAAAAGTACAAGCAAGTTGTGTCATTTTATAATTTGATTGAAAAGTATCATATAAAAATATACATTATTTGTAACACTAATGTAATAATGTAACAAATATTTCAGTTAAGGTTATGGCAACTTTGTTTGAACAAAACTTTTTGCTGAAGGAGAATAAACAGAGTTTTTCGGTGCAGATGTAAATTACAATGGATTGTCAGAAACTCATTTTGCCTCCTCTCTCTCTCTCTCTCTCCTCCCTCTCTCTCTCTCTCTCTCTCTCTCTCTCTCTCTCTCTCTCTCTCTCTCTCTCTCTCTCCCTCTCTCTCTCAGGGGGTGCAGCGGTGTGTATGAGTGAGGGAGTGTGTGTGTGAGACCGAGCCCCAGCAGCCATGTCGGACCCGAGGGACATCGATGAGGACGCCCTCCTCAAGGGCCTCAGCGCCGCGGAGCTGGATCAGCTGGAGTATGACCTGCAGGAGATGGACCCCGAGGTGGGGGGGGATGATTCTCTTAGAGAAATGAACCATTGCTACTTATGTCCATGTTTAACTGGCACTTAACTGGTCATCTCTGAGACTTACAGGAACCAGTCCCTCATTATCTCCATCCAGCCCCTGTGCTTTAGCCTCACCGCTACATCAACATAACCTCTGACCCCCCCGTTCTCCCAGAATGCCATGCTGCCAGCTGGCTTCCGGCAGCGTGACCAGACGAAGAAGAACTCGACGGGGACGTATGACCGTGACGCTCTGATGCAGCACCTGGAGAAGGAGGCGCTGGAGCACGAGGGCCGAGACGACCTGGTGCCCTTCACGGGGGAGAAGAAAGGTGGAACCCATTTCATTTTATTCATCATTTAGTTGCTTATTAATGCAAATATTATAATTATGTATAAGTTGACAGTGATCTTTCTCATTAATCAACAGCACATTGACTGTAAATGAGCCAGACTTCACTCAACTGCCTCATTTTCATCTCCAGTTTAAAAAACAATAGCAACCTAAGATCTAATTATCCTTTTAGTTTAATTTAATTTAACATTTAGTGTCGCTGTTGAGTGAAGTTTCTTAAACAGTAGAATCTGGATATTTTACTTTTAACTGTTCTATTATTAAATGTTCTTTAACATTGTAAGAGTTTAAAACATTTTTTTACGATTTCACCGATTTCCAAGGGAATCATTTATGATCTTGATTTAACATAATCTGGCATATTTAACAATACTGATCAATATCAAATTTAAGGGGGGAATTGGGCCCTGGCAGAATGTGCAATCTAATGAGTGACATCCCATAATAAGATGATGTAAAGATCAGAACGTACACTAATACCAGCAAAGTGCAACCAGCTGCACTGTTTGGCCCAAATATCAGATTTCTATAGTTTCAGAAGTAAAACTATTAATAACTCTTGTGTGCATTGCTGCAAACAGTGAAATAAAACGTTCTACTTGTGGTGCACACACTTCACAGTATTTGGATTTTATGACACCAGCACAGTGAATTGTGGAATCACCATAACTCCTGGTCATGTACTTCTTGTTGAGCAGGTCGTTCTTCAGGTATCGAGTCGTCACACTTTGCTCCTCCGGCCTCGAGCAGCTGTTCTGTGTTTTCCTCTGTGAGGCTCCAGTGCACAGCAGCTCAGGCTCTCACTCTCAGCTCTTGTGTGTGTGTGTGTGTGTGTGTGTGTGTGTGATGGGGGGGTGCTTTGCAGCTCACTGAGTTTCAGGACCTGTTATCAGAGTCCCACCGGCCGACACGTCCAGACCTTCACCGGGAAATGTTTTCCCCTAGTCCCTGTGTAACCCAAATAATTCATGTAAATCACTGAAACAGAAGTTATTATATATTTAAAAGGGAAATTGTGAAGATGAATGAGGCTCCAGTGGAAAACTGAGTTTAAGAGCTGGTCCATAAATCTGTGATGAGCCTGTTTTACTGGAAACATGATCCGAACAGAGCTTTAACAACACAGAGAGAAATGTACAGCTTGAGTCACCATTACACATTTATACGATAAAGTAAAAGATCAAACCTGCCTCTGTCTGTCTCTTCTCTTCTTCACCTTCCTTCTGACGTCTATCCTCAAACTCTCTCTCTCTCTCATTTCTCATTAACTTCCCCCTGTGTTCATCTCTTGAACCCATCGTTTCTCTTCTGTCTGTGTCGGAGCAGGAAAAGCCTTCGTGGCCAAGAAACCTGCCGAGATCCCCGAGCACGAGCAGGTGACCCTGGAGCCGGAGCTGGAGGAGGCTCTGAAGAACGCCTCTGACGCGGAGATGTGTGATATTGCAGGTGAGAATAAAACACTGTGACTATTGATGCTGATATTAAATGTCCCATGTTCCACGTCTTTCTTAGACATGCTATAATCTATAATGTTCATCCATCCGTCCATTATCTGCACCACTTATTATTCATGGTCAAAGGGTATATATGATATTTGATATGAATTTAAACTCTCAGAATCTGTGAGTGTCAATGAGCAGTCAGGGTTCTTGTGATGTTCTCCCTGCTGTGGAACACGTCTGGAGGGAGAAGGTTCTGCTCCTCCTGTGACGTCACCTCCTCGTGCTCTCTCCCAGCAGCAGGTGCTTATTAACGGGTTCTGACACGAGAGGCGTGACCTCAGTGTTTTCATCACAGGGCCTCTGACCCACTCGGTTCTATTATACAGACCCGGCTGCCTCGCAGTGTTTCCCTTGCTTCGGCTCATGGACATGGGCAGACGTGGGACAGGCTCCAATTCCCTGCACTCAGCAACACTGAAATAAATAAGCCTGGCCCTGCACAGGCCGGTGAGGGAAGGAAGGGTGGGGACAGTTCGGGGTTAAGATATGGTATCTGTTTCACACAGACCAGTGGGAAGCTACTGGGCTCCCAACTTCAAAATCCACTCTGTACAGTCTGAGCTTTCACAAGTTCTTCATAAGATTTATATGTAACTATATAAAAGTTAACTGTTGTTCATGGATGTAGATGATTCGATGTTAAATCTGACTTGATTAAAACATAATTCAGTTTTCCCTAAGACCTGTTTCTGACAACCTGTGTCACATGTCATTTTTACATAATGACAATAACACTGAGAATAACGACTCCAGTGCAGGAAGTAAGTTTCCAATTTCTTAATTTTCTCCAATGAGGTTTCAGAAAATATCTAAAACTAAAGTTCAGAACCCGGTCGACCAGCAACAAGATGAGTTATGACCTTAAAACATTTGATTCAGAATAAAAAACAATTATAGGCACAACACTGTGGAACCAGACATCCCATAAACCAATGATCCCTTACCTCCACTCTTCTTTTTAGATTGAACCTGGTTGTTAATATAGTGTTGCAATAGATTGTTTGTTTTAATGTGTAGTATAGTGTGTAGTATATTGTGTAGTTTATTGTGTAGTATAGAGTGTAGTATATTGTGTAGTATATTGTGTAGTTTATTGTGTAGTATAGAGTGTAGTATATTGTGAAGTGTAGTATCCTAGTGTAGTATCACTGACTGAACCGATAACAGTTGATCTTGGCTGAGTTGATTTTCACAGTTGTGCTTCATTTCAATGGAAACAACGAGCTCCACCAACCAGAGACGAAGCTAATAATCATAATCAAAGTTAAAACAATGAAAAGGATTTTGTTTTCTATAAACTTAATTTATAAACTCGAAAGATTTAACACGAGAACTTGTGACCCGAGCAGAATTCAGCTGGAAAGTCACAAACTGGCAGCGTTTGCATTTTGGATATTTAGGTTTTTTATTTCTGGAAAGTGTGAAGAAGAGGAGACGTGTCGTCCATCTTTATTTACAGTCTGTGCCCGGGATCAGTTCAGATTATATAAGTGGAGAGAGTTCATGAAGGCCTCTATATGCAGAACTGAATGATAAACATGTTTTCATTATCGAGTGTGGTCCATAGAGAGAGAGAGAGAGAGAAAGAGACAGACAGAGCGACAGACAGAGGGACGTTTTAACCCTGGACCGAGTCCAACAGAGGATTAAACCTCAGTTCCCCTCTGTCGCTCTTTTGTTTGGGCTTTTTGGCAAACACACTAAACGGAGCTGAGTGGCCCGGCCGAGCGAGTGTGGGGCCAACAAGCCACCGGGGCCACTTCATTTCACATTTTATTTTCCCATATTAACACGTGGCTACAGGGAGCCTTCCAGTGGTCTGCGGTCCAGTGAGTGTGTGTGTGTGTGTGTGTGTGTGTGTGTGTGTGTGTGTGTGTCTGTGTGTGTGTCTCTGTGTGTGTGTGTGTGTGTGTGTGTGTGCTGTCGAGCTACTGTGGGTTATTCTCAGGGCCAAACTAGATGACGCCCCCCCCTCTCACCCGACCCCCTGATCAGGCAGCTGTCCCCGGCCTCCCTCTCCTCACAAGGCCCTTCCCCTGGTTCCTCACACAGGAGGTCAGGAGGCTGGTGTGTGGGAGGGGGGGGGGGGGGGGGGGCTGCTGGTCACTGAACCAGCAGCTCTGCCTCCTACTGGTAAAAAGCAGAGCTGCAGGAGAGCTAGAGGAAATGAGTTCAGTGTTTATTCGTTCAAATATTTTTATAAATTACAGGAACTAGTGCATTTATCCAGGTTTCTTGTTTTTACTTTAGTTTAGTGTTTAAATATTCGTCTTTCACCACATTTCAGATGGAAATATTTACTTTTACTTAATGTTCCTATGTAAATTGGTTATAAAATACAATGCAATGTTATATTTGTATTCTCAAGAGGAGCAAACTTCAGTTGTGATATTTAAAGCTGCTCTCAGCAATATTTAAAAAATTTTAATGGACTTATTGTGTATAATAACGAGTTGTTTTCTTCGTCAAGGTCTTTTACAGCCGTAGACATTTTAAATAAGAAAAAGAAAAAGCTATGACAATCTCCTCCCTGTAAACAATCTGCAGAAAGGCAACTTTAAACAATCCACAGTCATGTGACATCACAACTGCACACATCTGCATAATGCACGGTCTTAAAGAGACAGGTACTAAAACCAAGTGTTTGAGACAGAGGCTGAAAGGAGGAGCTGCAGCAGTGGACAGTCTGAGGAGGGTGGTGTGTTCTCATATCACTCATTTAGTGTCAGACAATGTGTGTGTGTGTGTGTGTGGTCCTTTAAAAGTGACTTAATAAGAACAAGCTGTGGAACTCAGAGGCCCCTTCACTGTTATTTGTGTTGAATGTGTGTTGTCATTATTACTGTGGCCCCTGGAGACTGTGAGATTACAACCAGGGGCCGAGTTTCCTGCCGAGCTCAACAACAACGTCTTTATCTCAACAAACACACACGGGCGAGACCAGGGAGCCGAGCAGGGCGTCTTCACATCATGGGTTCACATCGGGAGGCAATTCAGAGACAGTGAAACATACTGTACAACACAGGACACGTGACCTGGTTCTAATCTCACTGGAGATGTTTTCATCTGAATTATGATTTCATGGTGATTCTTCCTTGTGCTCGCAGCCATCCTGGGAATGTACACGCTGATGAGCAACAAGCAGTACTACGACGCTCTGGGCTGCACGGGCACCATCGCCAACACGGAGGGCATCAACAGTACGTATCTCATCAATTATAACAACTAACACAATTTTTATTATGTATGAACGAATATTGAATTACAGCTCGATCGATATAGTGGTTTGACGGATATTAGCTTTTGAGATTTATCGGTATCTTTATCGGTTAACGACAAGCAAACTTTTATTTTACAAAAAACGCATAAGAAAATAAATGTTTTCTTATTGACAATTATTAAGAATAAGGTTTATTACATTACTTTGTCATAGGAGATAAGGGTTTGGGTTTTTCTCCCTGATTTGCTTAGTCTGCAAAATTCTAATCTGTCAGGTTCTAGTCATAAGAAAATAAGTTTTAAGTTTCCTTTTCTCAACAATAATCACTATAATCAAATAAATATTGCATAAACATCTGTTCTACCTCCCATTCGTGACCCCAGCTGTGACGTTGTGTGTGTTCCAGGCGTCGTGAAGCAGGATCCGTTCAAGATCTTCCCCGACGAGCCGCCCAACCCCACCAACGTGGAGGAGACGCTGGAGAGGATCCACAGCAACGACAGCAGCTTGACAGACGTCAACCTCAACAACATCAAGGTGCGTGAAGGGGAGGGGGGGGGCGTTCAAACTTCTATCATGCTATAGTTAGAGGGGGGGGGGGGGGGGGGGGGGGGAGCTCACCGACATGACGTCTGTGTCCGTCTGTGCTGCAGGACATTCCCATCCCAACGCTGAAGGAGATCTTTGAGGCCATGAAGGGAAACTACAATGTGGAGTCTCTGAGCATCGCCGCGACCCGCAGCAACGACCCCGTGGCCTACGTGAGTCCCCCCCCCACCACCCCCACCACCCCCCCACACCGACATCCAGCAAATACAACTTATTATTAATGTTCTAGATTCTTTCTGCATTAAACATTCATGAATCTACCTCATCTTATTACTGCAAACAGATGTTCTGTGTTTCAGCAGGTCAGTACTGTTGAGATTTATTTTATTAATGTTTGTTACTGTCACAGCAATTCACTTAAACCAATGTCATACTTAATTAAGTTTTTGGAGTTTTATAACTTAGGTTGTACGTTGTGATGAATAATACTCTGAGTTGTTTCAGGCCTGTGCTGAGATGCTGCAGGAGAACACCAGCTTGCAGAGTCTTAACGTCGAATCCAACTTCATCACCGCTGACGGCATGATGGCGATCATCAAGGCCATGGCCAACAACGCCACGCTGGTGGAGCTGAAGATCGACAACCAGGTCTGGACCTCAAACAAGACCGACTGTAAAAGATTGAGGTGTCTGAAATGAGAAGAAGAACCTGATGTTTCCAGTGAGTGATGTTTTTTCCTCCGTGCTGCAGAGGCAGAAGTTGGGAGATTCACTGGAGATGGAGATCGCCTCCATGTTGGAGAACAACTCCAGCATCCTCAAGTTCGGCTACCACTTCACTCAGCAGGGGCCCCGCGCCAGAGCCGCCATGGCCATCACACGGAACAACGACATGAGTACGACACGCAGCGGCTGCATGAACTCAGAACACGTGTTTGAACACGCATGTACGGGTGTTGGAAAGAAATGGGCATAGATATTGAAGGTGCAATTGAGATCGTCTCCTTCAAGAATTTAAAGTACACGTCAAATCATTTTTCTCTCTAAGATGTTTTCTGTTATTTTTGGGTAAGTTTGGTTTTAATTACTTATTACATGCCATAAAAATTTAGCTTTTAATTGACAGCTGAGATTGACTTGGGAACAGTCGGGTGTGTTAATCGGCCTCGACCTCGGGAGGAAGTGGAGACATTTCACAGTCTATGGTTGAAATCATCAGCTGTACTGGAGGAAACCTTGGCTTCCATTGAAACACATTGACGTAGAAGATGTTTAGAGTTTTGTGCTCAACCTTTTCCATCTTTAATTTCACGTCCTAATTGTCTCCTCGTCTTTTCTCCCCTCTGAAGTTCGCCAGCAGAGAATAAGATGAAAACGACGAGCAGCAAAGAGGAGGAGCCATCGCCTCAGAACCTGTGAACACGGCCAGCGACAGACTCGTGCCAGATTTCTCCATGATGCACCAGAACGACCCCCCCCCCCCCTGAATGGTCAGCGTGGTCAGCGTGAAACCACTAACTCAAACTCCATGTCCCACCATTTCATTTCATTTCCCGCAGCCGGCTTCTTGTAGACTGCTGTGTTCATCATAAAGTCATGTAGAGGTCACCAGCAACATGTGAAGTGTCTTCTTTTATTTTGTGCTTTCAGTTTGTGCATCATCCCAAAAACAAAAAGGTTAACTCATTTTAATTCATGAAAACATTTCCCCATGTGGTGCTATCCATCAGCAAGAAAACAATCTGTAAATACTTTAAATAAAAATATATATGTTCAAGGATTTTTGCAAATGTTTGGTAATTAATTTGATTGTTTCTACATCTGAGCATTTTATTCCGGACGTAGGAATATTATTATCGACAAATATTGATTGAAATGTCTCAAAGCAGCTGATAGTGGAGGAGCCGATTTACAAGAAACTCCAAAATGACCTGACTATGCAAAATATTACTTTATATATTGAGACATAATGTTCATGCAGAGAAAAAACAAAGTCCATCAATGTGTTGGACTGAAACCAGAGTGAAGGCTGGATATTACCCATGATCCTCTGCTTCCTGAACCAGAAGAGCTGCATCTGTAACAAATCAAACAAATTCAAGTTTTAAAAGTTTCCTGCTGAATATTGGAGATAAACTCTTTTTTTTAAAATCACTTCTGAGTCTTTTCAACTGATCTCAGTTCAGCTTCACTCTTCAACTTGCTGGAGTTGTTTGTGACAGTTGAAGCTGTGACTGTAAAGCTGATCTCAGATCTGCACTGGAGACATTTTCCTGAAGTAAGTTGATCCAGACATTCTGGAACCTCTTCCCACCGGCTCCCAAGTAAACTGGTCGAGTGTCTGGACCCAGTTCTCAGGTCTGAACGTGGCTTCACTCAGTTCCTCTCACAGGAGATCGAACCCACTCCCCAAAGTTAGAGAAGAAGAAGTTCAGGGTGCGGAGTCGAAATGAATTCATATTCTACATATTCATATTCAACGATCAAACTCATCTTAATCAAGCTGCTGCTTTAGGGTTAGATTGTTATATGCTGTTGCTTTAAGTCCGAACTGAGCGTGTCCGTCATTTATACAATTATAACTTCAAAAAACTCGACTCTGCAGTATTTTAAAGATGAAACCTTCTCGTAAAGTATCAAACAGCTCTAATCCCTCAAAGTCTCTTCTGATCCTCTGACTTCCCCAAAGCACCTGAGCTATTTTTACCCTCTTTGCCCCCCCCCCCTCTGATGGGGAACGTAACCGAGTCCGCTGGGTTGAGTTACCTCGTTCCAAATATAAGAGCCAACTTAAAGAGGGGTGCACCCATGTGCGTGTGCGGGGGTTAACGGACAGAAACAGCTGTTAACCTCTGAGGATTTTCACAGCATTGCTCAGGTTCCTGCCTCCGTCGGCCCATTTCCTCTTTTCTCTCTGACCTGATATCCAGCTGGACACAAACTCCAGGTAAAGAGCAGAACACGGATATTCAGACTTTCTCGAAAGGTCATATTTTCAAAGCCATGCAGACTTCTGGCCTTCGCCCACTTGACATGATTCTAACTCAGCGGCTCATTCCTCTTCTCTGATTGTTTTGCAGTGAAACTCGTGTATTTTGGGATCTGGACGCCGGATGCCGAGCACGCCGCCCTCACACGTATTCACCGGGCTGCGCTCCATCTGCTCCTTGTGACTGTGAGAGTTGTAACGTTGAAAGGTCAGACGAGGTATTAAAGGTCAGGAGAACTTAACAGAATCAATATCTCCAAGTCTCCGTGACGAGCGACATTGATCCGACACGTACAGTAGATTAAGTCCCCGTGTGGTGGAGACTCCCTGAGCTCCGGAATAATGAAGAGAGCTCTCCACACTCATTAGCAGTGTCATCAGAAACTAACTCAGGTTAAAGACCATCTGCCCTCCTCCCACTGACCCGGGTATTATCCAATTTATACCAA
The DNA here is from genome assembly GCF_947347685.1 of Pleuronectes platessa. Taxonomy (NCBI): domain Eukaryota; kingdom Metazoa; phylum Chordata; class Actinopteri; order Pleuronectiformes; family Pleuronectidae; genus Pleuronectes; species Pleuronectes platessa. The sequence goes on from NC_070635.1 coordinate 1,745,518, forward strand.
CTGGGCTGTGAAGAATGATAACCAGTGGCTTCTCCACCCAGATTAGCACCAACCCTGCATCTCTGCTGCTGACGGAGGATCAGTCTTCCAGATAAAAGCTGCTGGACTGTGTTGAAATGGGTTAAATAGACAGAATAGGGTGATAAGAATAACTTAACTCTATCTGAACACGTCGTATGAATATCATATTCAAGCTGTATGTTTATTTAAACCGGGGGTTTTCCGTATCAAGGTGAAGTAGATTACTACTACTTGTAAAAATGTAATTTCATTTTAAAGTAGAATTCTCAGTGTAGGTCATAGGTCTACAAAGATCTGTGCAGGACTGTACAAGGATTCAGTGGTCGTCTACTGTCATGTTGTGTAACTTGTTTTTAATAAATGTACTTCTGCTAACTGAATATTTTACACAAACATAAAATTTCACATCCCTCTGCAGTACCTGTAAGGGCCACTAGGGGTCATGGGCCACCCTATGAAGATCCCTGAGATAAACAGTATTTTATCCTCAATATTAAAATAACATTTGGTTTTGAGTTGTATCTGAGATCTCATCACGTATCTGAAGTGAAACCACATCATTCATAATGCTGTTATTTTTATATTAAGCTCAACATATTAATCAGGTACAAATGTATATGTGACAACCGAACTCTGTGACCTGTATTAATGAGTTTAACTTCTTTAACCCGTATCCTCCTTTATTATGATTTCTTATATTAAAAATTCAGCATAAAAAAATCAGCATAATTAATACAAAATACATTCATGACATTGCCGCCCATTAAGTGTTTCACCTGGAAATGTGAATAGTATTGATCATAACTAAATGACTTTATGATTCAAACAATATAAAACGATCTTGTAAAATCCTCTGTTTTCCAGACAGTGTTTGGGAGTAAACACAGATTCTATTTTTATTATAATCTTCATGTCTTTAAGTTGCTCTATGTTTCCTATTGCACCAAATCAAAATATTTTCAACACAGTGGATTAAATGTTTCTAAATCTAATTCTGTAAATCAAAAGCTGTGACGTACAGAATCAGCCGACTGGGAGGAGATGACGCTTCTCATTAAATCGTTCGATTTGTTTTTAGCACAATAAAAGAATCACGAGTTGCGGCTGATGGAAACTAGAAGTTTTCTATCACTGCTGGTGAGTGAGAGCCCAGATGAAACGGTCTCTGTGGAGCCAGAAGGAAATCATGTGATTCAATGAGCGGCGGGAGTCTCTGCACGTGGAAGCTCAGTTATTTCATTCAGCACCGCGGCTTCAGGACGTTTCAAAGTTCATCTGTGTCCTCAGTCCTCTGAGTGGACGAGGGACGGAGGCTCCTCCTCGTCCGAGTCAAACTCCACGTCCTCGTCTCTGATCCACCGGCCGCTCAGGTCCTGTTTCCACCCGTCACTGGGAAAGAGACAAGAGCTGAAATGTTCAAAAACACTGAACTGAATTCTAATGATGAGAAATCTCAAGTTCTGAGGCCTCAGATTAAATATAAACAAAAGAACCTTTTCAGTTTGAGGTAGTGCTCCAGCTCTCTCCTCCTCTCGGCTGTGATTGGCTGAGACGCCTCCACATCATGTGATGGATTTAACTCTTTATTGTCTACAGGAGAAAAAAAAACATAGATTCAAAGTTCACATCAAATACATTTTTCTCAAAGATTGTTTCTGTCATTTCAGGTCGTTCTCATCTCACTGATGTTTTATGTTCAGGTTTGGTTATAATCGGTTATTTGATGGTTTAAAAAGGGGATGAAACATTATGAGAGACATGACGTCCATCTTTATTTAGGATCTATATTTTTGAATGCAGGTGACAGACTTCACCTGCTGTGGAGCCACTGCAGCTTCTCGATGCAGCAGAGTCAGAAGCTTCACTTGTGTGTTCTGGCCCGGATGAAGTTTCCCTCTGAGCGTTTCCACTGACGTCTGACATGATGCTCGCTGGTTCTTTCTCACATTTTGTGCTTGAAAAGAAAAGAAAAATCACAGGTTTATTTCTAAACTTGAGCTTATTCCCTGTTCTCTGATACTTAAAGGAGAGTGTGGGATTCTGTGTGTTATGAAATAAGCGTCACTCTCACCTGGTTTTTCGATGGCAGCTGTTGTACGGGACAGTTTTCAACAGAGCGTGATATGTGAGCTTTCGTGTTTGTTCCAGTAACGGGGCAGAGCTGGACGGTTCCTTAAATCACAACAACAACAACAACAACAACAACATGTTATATGTGGCCAGTAGATATTTCTCACACGTGAGGCTCGCTCAGTCGTCAGCACTATCGAACGTCTCTGTCTGTTGTTTATGTTTTCCATCCCAGTCAACAGTGTTAAAATGGCAGGATGTAATTTGGTCATGTGATGGTCACAAGGCTTCAACACACAATAACTCAGACACAACAGCGTCTGACAAATGAACAACAGCGTTTGACCCGAGACGACAACATGGAGCGACGGCCTCAGTCAGAGAAAGATGCTGTTTGTTTGTTTGTGTCCCTCCTGTTGTTGTTTATTCAAACTGATCATTTCCCGGCTGGATCATCAGCCTGACTCACATCTGCTCGTCCCGTGTTCCACAGCTTTTTCCAGAATTGTTTGCTCAGTCGAGTAAACAGCAACTTGTCAAAGCAAACACACTAAACACACACACACGCCGCTTGTGATGGTTACAGTTCAGTGTAAATAGGAAATAACAAACCTGTCCTGCGTCTTCAGCCTGGACCGAGTCTTCTTGTCGCCTCTTTATTATCTCATTCTTCAGCCGTGTTTTTTTGCCATAGAACAATTGTAATCCTGAGGAAATGGAACATAAAACACAACAGGGATTGTTTTACAAGATAATATGACAATAAATACACAGGGTGGATACAAGCTAGACTGAAAACTGAGCGTTAACAATTATTACAATGTCATTTCTACCAATAGAAACATAACAAAAGTATAAAATCTCATATACAGCTTCTGTTCTGTGCACATTGAGCAGATCTAACTAAATGTTTTACTGTTTATCAAGTGTTTGTCATTCAATGTGATGTTTATCATTATAATCATAGATATCGCCTGATGTGAATATGTGATTTGAGGCCATGTTGTCCAGCCCTGCAGAGAACACACTGCAGTTATGATATGTTTTATTCTTTATAAGCTTGAGGAGGAAAATCATCATTCAAACCTTTAATCAAAGTGACTCTCACCTTCCAGATGCTTCTTCCCGTTTCTGTGAACCGTCAACATGTCCACGGTATCGAACACGGGACGATACGAACACACGATGCAGGAATATCTGCACAACACAAATCATACAAATCACACACACGTGTACACAACATTTTAAAGACTTGAAGTTACACGATGTCAGATGAGTTCACACCGAACACGTGTTTTTAAAAATCCACTCACCTTCCGTTTCTCATCAGAACCGCTTCGTCCTCTGGAATGAAGTGAGACAGAAGATCCTCGACTCGTCGCTTCTGAAACAAGAGACATTAAAACACAGAAGGTTTAAGAACCTGGCTGCAGCTTCCTGTTAGCTAGCACCATGCTAGCACCATGCTAAAAACAACAACAACAACATGGAGGTTTTGTCGAGAAAAGTTTAAAATATAAAGTTCTACCTTCAGGATGTTTAACTGACTCTTGTCGTCGCCTTCTCGTTTAAAGGACATGATTATAAAGTTTATTAATTTTAATACAGAGCCTAGAAAAGATATGAGCTAGCTACTTCTCCACAGGCTAACTAGTGTTAGCAGCGGTGCCTTCCTGGTCAAACCGGAAGATCGGAAATATGGGCTTCCTCACTCTACATAAAAGTTAAGCTGATTTTTTGTTTAGTTTTTTCATGTACTTTATCTGATTTTAACCTTAGTTTTACTCACTTTATTTATGTGTAAGACAACTTGGTTTGTTGTAAAGTGTCATAAAGCGGTATATTGTAAAGTTTTTTATTTGTTCACAACAGAAAGCTCATTGTTCATAAGTATAGTATTGTATTGTACAGTATTGTATAAGTTCTATACAAATAAAGTTATTATTATTAAAGTTATTACACTATTTAAACATTGACTTATATTTAATTTAAATGCATGACGTGTCAAAGTGTGTATAACGAGAGGCTATAAAAGGCTCCAGTCAGTAACGTTGTTTTTTCCCCGGTGGCCCTGAACGCAGCAGCTGATCCCGCAGCCATGGCAACACATGTCAGACGACCAGCTGATAAGTTGTTAACCTGCTAACTAGTGACGTAACCTGCTAACTAGTGACGTAACCTGCTAACTAGTCACGTAACCCGGTGACTAGCTGGGTGAACCTGTGAACTAGGCGGGTTTGGTGTGGTTATCTGTGAGTGGGACTCGACAGGTAACGTAAAACAGTCACAGTTCGATTCCCGGACACACACAGACACACACACGGTACGTCCACGTCAGTGAAGTGGACGGTTAGCATGTTAGCTCGCATGCTAACTAAGCTGCTAGTCAGTCGCTTGGTTCTCACGATGTGAACACTGGTTTAACTGGTGCTCGCTCGGTTCCGCGGACCTTCCACCGCCTCCATGTCCGGGCTACACACGCCTCCTGCGGCCGACGGCAGCGGGCTGCTCCGGGGCGGCCGCAGCCGGTCGTACGGGAGCCTGGTCCGGTCCCCGCGGTCCCCGGTGCCTCAGAGGCGGATCCAGCACGAGCTGCAGCCCGGGGAGACGCTGCCGGGCCTGGCGCTGAGATACGGAGTCTCCGTGAGTACCTGACCGGATCCTCTGTGACACGTCAACTGCACGTGCATGGAAATCAAGATTAAACTTCCATGTTTATAAAGTTATTATCATATTAAGTCTTTATCATTCCTCTAAGTTTAAGAAGTCCTGAAATATATCGATATATACTGAACCTAACTTTGCTGTTGATGAAGATCATTCTGCCATAACTATACAACATTTCAATTTCTTTATTCTTCTCTTGATTATTACTGTAAAAATTACATTTCTATCATTTCCTCTCATTGAATTTCTGCTTTTGAAGTATTGGGACGTACATATTAAATGTACCGGAGCTGCAATGAGTACATTTATTGTTAAAGCTTCATTTAATTTCAGCTTTCACACCTTTTAGGTTTGTTAAATGTGACTTTCTTCTGTTTTTCTTTGACAAACATGATCGTGACCTGAATATATATTTGTTCTGGGAAATGTCGGTTCCACTTAGTTTTCATATTTAACTAAACAAACAGTTTAATAGCCACTGAAATAAGTATAATTATCATCTTTTATAGCTTTTAATAAACTATTTGTATTCTATATACATTTAGAGTGTAGAGTATATCTTTACTGCAGCTACAACCCTTTTCCTTATAATTCTGAACCATAACCACATATTTGCTCTGACTCCGTAGATAATGCATCAACCATGGACTGTGGTAAAGAGTTGAATCCTTTATAAGTTAAGACCATAAAGCTGAAGCAGGACAGATTCCAGTCTAGTTGTTTATTCAGTGTTAGGAAAACGAGAAATTGAATTTGTCTGCTTGTGATCTTAGTAAAATCTGAATCAACCAGCTCCTTGAAAACCAAGTGAGAGAAGTGTGACGGGTTCGTTCTCTTGCAGATGGAGCAAATCAAACGAGCGAACAGACTCTACACCAACGACTCCATCTTCCTGAAGAAGTCCCTGTCCATCCCGGTGCTGTCGGACTCGGACTCGGTGGCTGCAGACGATGCCGGCTGTGCTCAGAATGGACACTCGGGCAGCGCCTCTGGGAATCAACCCTGTGACGGCACAGACAGGACGGCCGACCTGACTCCAGAGGGTTTCTTGAAGAGGTTGGATGAGTTGATCCACCAGTCGAAGGAAGCTGCAGTCAAAGGACATCAGGAGACAGAGGAGAGGTAGAACTGCTCCTTCTCACTTTGTGTTGTGTGAGTCCTGAGGCTGTTTTGTGTATTTGTCTCTGTGCTGCGTTCTAACAGCCGATATAGTTCATTTGCATTTCACTTCAGCACTCGTTTGTTTTTATGTCGTTAAAAAATACACATCTATGTAATAAAGGATCAAAATGATTAAATATGAACCTTTCACAAACATTCAGGATCTAAGTTTGTTTGTCGAAATGAAAACTTGTATTTCACATAATGAACATTGCAGAAAATATGGGCACTTATGTTTACTTAAGTGGAAAATAACCTTTATTTCCTAATTCAAGTTCTATATATTAGACTTTATAGGCTTTCTTTTGATTAAAAGTTGTTTACAGTAAAGTTTTACATTGAAACTTTAAAATATCAAGCATTAGTTACATTTCTTTGTCATAAGATGAAATATCCGAAGGCTCGGTTTATGCTCAACAAACTAGTTTTGATATAATGAAAGTATACATGTAAATATCTTTGACTTATTTACTTTATTGTGGCCAACGTGCTTGATTAATAACAAGTTCATATCCAGGTTGAATCGTAGAATCACCTTTTCCCACCAAAGTGTTTCTTCACTTCTCAAACTTTTCTGTGACTGGATTTCAGAGACGTCAGTTCTGATCCTTTGATCTCATTCTCTAAAAGCTTCTCAGAGCTGCCAGAGACAAACTGACTGACTGAATGAGTCACATCAGACTTCACTCCACCTTCTCCTCCTGTTTGCTCTGCACAGAGTCGCCGCCCTGGAAGCCGCTTGCAGCAGCGGGACGTCCGACTGGCGGCGCCTCACGCGGTCACAGAGCGTCAGCCCCCCCCACGCAGCGCAGCAGCAGGAGGTGGCGTTCAGGGCCACGCCCCTCACCGTCACCAGGCTCACAAAGACACTCAGAGACAGAGAGGATGAGATCTTCCAGCTGTGACCACGTGACGCTGGGATCATGCATTACAGATAGAGGTTACTTGTGATGAAATTAATCTCCTTATGAGGTTTTATACTGACCTTTTTAAATAGAGAATCTTTCTAAATGAATAATGCACCTTTTGTATTTGTATTTATTTGTTGAAATGCAAGTTATGAGTATCGTCATATAGCTGTGGGGGGTTTTACTTTGAGAGCTGGTTCCCACAAGTGTGTGAAATGTAAAACATGAGGATTTACAGTCACATGTGGGATCAGTCATATGATCGTTCATATGCTCCAGTCGGCACGTGATCCTGTGTCACGCTACCTCACGGCTTGAAAATGCAAAAAGTCTCCAAGTCTTCCAACAAAAAACTTAACGCCATGATGTGTGATATGTAAAGTTTATACAGTTCGTCAGATTCACTGTAAAACACAGAATATACCAGAAATGTGTTTTTTCTTCAATAAGTCAAACTACACTGAAGCCAAGGAAAAAAAAAAAGACAAGTTTTTTAAGAATATATATCCACAGCAATATTCTTTATTTTTTATGGAAATGTTTCCAACTCCGTTTTCTTTCTTTTTTAAAGTTTATTTTAAAGCAAAAAATAAAAAAGGTGTTGATCCCATGTTCAGGTCTGAGTATATATCTCCATTGATCTGTAAATGTTTCTGTAACTGACGTCTCTCCATGTTATTGTTGCACAGAAGGAAGAAGACTGTCACAGGAGCTGGAGCATCCGGTCAGGACTTCACTTCCTCTTTTGTCTGTTGGAATTAAACATCATGGAAACCAAACGAATAATAACACTTTGTCTTTATCTCAACCAATCAGTGTCGGCCGTTTGTCAGGAAAACACAAATCATGGGATTAAGCTGGAAGCTGTCACCGTCAACACGCTTTGAATCATGTTGTTAACTGCACAGTGACGTCAGTCTCTGCTCTTTACTGTGTCTGCACGTTGAGTCGCTGCTGATGCGTCACTTTGACCACCAGGTGGCAGTGCTGTATTTCAGTGGCTTTGTTCCCTGACTTGTTCTCTTGTATTTTATCCATAATGCAGAACATCAGTAGTAACTTTTCAAATAATAAAACTTCTGATGACAATTTACTATCTAGTAAAATCCAGTGGAATATAAATCTGTTTAAATTCAAGTTTCCATGGACGATATGTCTCCTCTAAACTTTAAAACACTGAGGGATGACTGAACCACCTTTTGTTTTGATCCAACGTGTTCCTCCTAGAACCACGGGGGGGGGGGGGGGCTCGTCTGTTCGCTGCCAGTCCTCAGCAGCAGTGTATATATATGTTTTATATTCATGATGACTTGTCCAGCAGCTCAGTCTTCAGTGTCTGTCTGTAGGCCTCCCAGTGTCTGACTGCTCCCCCGTCATATTGTGCCGTCCTCCACCAGTTTGTCGAGTCCTTTGCAGATCCTGGTGAGGTTCGGTCGGAAGGGGCCGTCGGGCTCGTACAGTTTGGTCAGCAGCTCCGGGTCGGAGTAGTGGTTGAAGACGTGGTTGATGCGGCCGTGGGACTTGGGGGTGAGGTGTGTGTTGACCAGCTTCAGCAGCAGGTCCCTGCAGTTCGTCAGCAGGTCGGCCATCACCGCTTTGTCGAAGGTGTAGTCCACCTGCATCAGGAAAAATGGACTTGAGTCATTTTGTGAACGTCAATAACATAAAGATGGACGACGTGACAGATCCCTAAAAGTGAAGCCAAAACGCCTCGATCGCCCCCTGGTGGCTGTCTGCAGTACACGTCATAAACCCTGCCTCCTCCTAAAAAAAAAGAATTAAAGTAGTTGCTAACATTGTTCTGGACTGTGATGTGTATCTATGGTGAAAATACTTTTTTAAGTGACTTGGTTTTTGTGTATTTAATGCTACAAAAAAAGGGGGAAACATGATTGACAGCTGAGATTGACTGTCTTCTATTGTCAACACAAGTAAAATCTAATATATTCATAAAATAAATTCTCGTTATGGACGGATACATTTCGATTTGTCTGCTCATCTGCAGATCCGTTAAGTAAAGAATGTTTTGGTTTCTACAGGTTGGATCTGTTAATAATCTTGTAATGAAAACTTTCCTTGCAGTTTTCATTTTGATGCAAATGTAAAATCAAAGTGTGAAATAAACCTCTTTGGGTTCTGTCATGTTTTAAACGCGGAGATGGAAACAGGCTGTTGGAGTCGGTGAGTGTGTAGCTGAACTCAAATGAATCTTACACTTACACTTACACACATAGAAAGTTTGAGCTGCACATATAACACACGTCGACTCTTAAACACAGAAAAATAATGAGACTTGAACTGGTTCCTGTTCATCTCTTCTCCAGATATTTATCTATCTGTGTTAAATTGGAAATATCCTTGACAGATTTCATTATGTTTGTTTCAAATCACTGAATAAGAAGCTCGACATGAGAGACCTCACCTCGTAGAAGCTGACCGCCGTCATCGCCCCCTGATGCAGCTTCTTCTTGAAGTCCTGGGCGACTCTCAGCTCATCGGTGCTGAACCGGTTGTTCCTGAACAGGAGGCCGATCTTCACCGCGATCTTGATCAGGTCCTTGATAACCTTCTGGGCCTCCGACTTATTTCCCGAGTACTCCTTGGAGATGCGGTACAGTTCGTCCAGGATCTCGCTGGTGGTGTCGTCGATGAACATCTGCACCGAGCTCTTGCTGGCCATGGAGCTGAGGAGCTTCTTCTGCACCTTCAAGGCCATGTCCTTGGTACTGAAGTCGGCCATGTCTGCGTGAAATGTCAGAGACAAGAAAACCACAGTGTTGATTAAATATATATATATAAATATAAATATGTAATCGTTTCAAAGATGTTTTCTCATCTTTTCCATTGTTTCCATCTGATCTGTTTAGCTTTGGATTCACGTTGTAATGTTTTCAAACCAAAGCCTTAATGATCTCCACAATAAAATGAGTAAATCTAAAATAATCCGACTGTATAAAGAATCGTTGATCCTTATCAGACGAACGTTTTTCACACTTTGCCGTCGGGCACAGCTTCGTTCTTCTGCTGCCAGACCCCAGCGGGGGGGAGGTGGAGGTTAAGTGCTGTGTTCAAGGGCAAAGCGTTTGTTGTTGTGGAGTCTGGGGAGGAGGCAGCACGTGTTCACCGCTCTCATCCAGATTTCCTCCATCATCTGGGGAATCGAACGGGCGACTCTCCAGTCCTTACTGCGACTCTCTAACCTTCAGATCTTCATCCATCCCATCACCTCGTCACTGACGTACAACTCACTGTCACTGTTATTGATATTGATTCTGTAATTATTCAAAGGAAACAATGGGAATCCAGTGTGTTGTGTTTCATTTGGAAGCTTTTGTGTAACGTTAGCTGCAGTGTTTGTGTTTGGATGTGACTTGTATGAAGTCGAGAGGGAACAGCTCCATGGAGGAGGCTCCTCAGAGGCTTTTAGTTTCTCCTCTGAGACTTTAACCACATGAAGCATCCATCACAGAGACACTCCGCCGGGAGGTCATCAACATGCAACAGCTCCACACGACAGGTAATACACTGTTTGTGTAAGATTGTCAACACAGATGGAATTAATTCCTTTTTAATTCAGACTAATTTCTCCCTAATCTGTGACACCAAAGTGTGGATTCTAAACTGAGGAAGTCGGGTTAAATTGAGCCCGTGTGTGTTTGAAAGAATCAAAATTTGACTTTTCACAGAGAAGTATGAGGAACGACCGTTCTGAAACTACATGAGAAGAGGAAGGGTTTCTGTCATTTTACATTTTGAGAATAGTGAAAATGTCCAGAAGGAAGTTGAATTTCCGAGAAAGAAGTTTTTTTGCTTTTTTTTCAACATTTCCACTTTATTCTCGAAGCACAAAATGGAGAGAGAAATATTCCTTTTCTTTCTTTTCTTAAACCTGACCCATGCTTCACAGATTATATCTCCACCGCACTTCATGTTAATCCAAAGTAGTTGCAATGAGAGATCGAATAAATTCATCTCTACCACGCATCAGTGCCACTGACACACTTAAACTTCCTGTGTCACTTGTTTTGATCATTTCACACCTTTTCAGTTTAGAGTACAAACGGGGCAACGTTCACAGAGCGTTTTTCAGCCTGACTTCCTGCACTGGGTCCCGTCCTGTGGCCTGTGTGAACAAGCAGAGGAGCCGGCCGGCTGCATAGCTGAGGCAGGTCCCGGCCTGCTGTTTGCAGATTGCATCAGTGGTGGGGCAAGAACAGAAAGTGAGCAATCTGAGCCGCTGCTGTAATTACTGTCCTGGGGTCTGTGCTTGTGTAAAACAACAGTGAAGTCTGTTACTGAAACATCCTGTGCATTAGCAGCAACATATTGTCTGTAAGCTGTCAGTGGAATGACAGTCTCCCCTGATGGAGGCTTCTCTCATGGCTGCTTGTGCTTATTAGACGATGATGCTCTTCTCATCATCCGGCCTCAGCGATGCACCGTCAGCAAACGACTGCACGGCTCAGTGATAAACCAGAGAGACTTTCAGTCGCGTTAATGATCATATCATGCAAATACGCAGCACTTTGCGATGACTCCACCCGACGCCGGCCTGCAGCCGAGTCCCTGCTGCAGCATCCGTGATTACCACGCGGCCATTTTCACAGGATGTCTCACTCGGCTCTGTTTCACGTGCTCAACCACTCATTCTGAACGAGTGTGACATTTCTAATGGCTTGCTTTGTTACCAGAGCCTCGGCTTCCCTGTGGGGAATTAGAGAACATTCATTAGATTAATTTCCCTCAACGGTGATAATGGCACCGGAGCAGCGTGATAGCTATTTCAGATTCATGCTTCAATCTCATTCATTTGCTCAAAAGACTGCAGGGATTTGAGGGACGTGAGCAGCGGGGACTCGCCAACCAGAGCTCCCCATAACGAAATGTAACTGGGCAGCTGGAGGCGATGGATCCCTCCAGGGCTGTACTGGAACCACAGCTCCACTTCTTTCCAATGGACATCGGTCAAACAAAGGACACTGTCAGTGTTGAGCATCACTTTTTCAGGTGCAGGTGGACGACGAGGATCTTTAAACACCAGTTTGTCGTCTGCATAGAATCTTCAGCTTTCTGTTTCCCTCCTGAGGCCGAACTCTGAGATCTGCCACCTTCTTGGGGAACAAAATGAAAAACCTCCAGAGCAGAGTCGTGTTTAGCTTCAGAGTTCAAACATGTGGGGAAGAACCCTCCCTTGTTAATGGACAGTCGGAGCGAGGCTAATGATTGGTGGATCCATCCAGGCAGGCAGGAGAGGTAAATATTTAGCATTCCTCAGATGACTGCAGCGGTTGAGCCTCTGTGTTTGTGTGCATGTATGAACCTGTGAGCATTTCTCGGTAAAAAGTGGTTTCAGGTGCGTTCAAGTATGTTTGGGAATTGGAGAATTTTCCAAGTGTTGCAGAGGGAGATTCACGAAGCCCCCTTCAGACTCGGCCAGTGGAAATGTGTCCTGTGCAGCTGTAGGAGCTGAGCAGGGCCTCATTATTATCAGCTCGACAGAAACATGGGACCACTTGGCTGACTTCTCCCCTCCGGGCCTGTGGGGACCGGTCAATGGGGGGGTGGGGGGGGGATGGTTCTCTTTCATCAGTTGGAACAATGACAACGTTTCCAGAGAAGCCAAACCAGTCGATCAGATTTAATGAGACTCTTATTTTCTCCCTAACTGGGAGAACATGTTCACAGTGAAACCACAGCAGGCTTCAGCGGGCGATGGGTGAAGGTTCACTTCCGCTGCGTGTTTTGAACTCGGGGCGACGAGGCTGCAGGTTGAGATCTGCAGTCATCGTTTTGCATCTTGTTGTGTAACGCTTGGATTTAATCTCACTGCATTAAGTCGACTGAACCTCGTCTCCATAAACCTAAGACGGGATTTTAAAACCCGCAGAAAGCACATGTTGCAGTTTCTGTCCAACATTTCACAACTCCTTTCCGACTTGTCGTTGCTCAAGTCTGAATAGGGAAGCGAAACAGGCGGCAGTTGGCTGAGCGGCGGGGGGGTTCTTCAGCGAAGGCCCAAGGTTTCTAATTCATCTGCACCATAGAGCCGGCGACTTCTCAACCTTCTCACAGGGTTTGGCTCCGGCCTAACATGCCCCAGTTCAAAGTAGAGCAGCCCAGCGCGGGAGGAAGGGAGAGTCCACCGCCTCGAGATTTGAATTGAGCAACTCGCAGCCTGTGCAAACAGAAAGCTGCCGCTCCACATCTGTGCCTGTGTCACTGTACTTGTTCCAGCATGACCGTGAGCGTACATGCACATCTCCCAGCTCGATGGGGAAGTGGAGAGTCAACACACAATTTGTTCCAATCATCCCTCCGAGTGAGTCTGTGCTGGCGAGCCACACAACCAACACTTTCCAGCACTAATCTGGGCCCTGAGGATTCTTTTTAAGTGGCAAACGAACAAGACAGGAGGGTCTTACCTTTTTGTGTGTCTGTGTGTGTGTGTGTGAGAGTGTGTGCTGGGTCCCCCTCCCTCCTCGGCTGTGCCTCTCTCTCTCTCTCTCTCTCCCTCTGCTCCGGGTTGACAGCTCAGGCCGTTGGATTTAAACCGATCCCTCCATCTTCACCAGAACCAGAACCCAGAAAAGAGTGGCAGCGGCAGCAGCAGCCCTCCTGCAGCGCCTCAGTTCCTGCCACACTGTCTTAAGATAATGTTGAGTTGTACTTCCTTGAGGAACTAAATTGCTATGACACACCCCTCAGCCTGTGTGTGTGTGTGTGTGTGTGTGTGTGTCTCTCTCTCTGTTGTGTTTCCCTCGGTAACTCAAACTCTTCGAAACCCACTGTGTTCCTCCCCTGCCCTCTCTCATCTGTCTCTCACACTCTTTTAGAATCTCTCTCTCTCTCTCTCCCTATCTCTCTCTCTCTCTCTCTCTCTCTCTCTCTCTCTCTCTCTCTCTCTCTCTCTCTCTCTCAATCAAATCTAACTCTCTCTCTCTCTCTCTCTCTCTCTCTCTCTCTCTCTCTCTCTCTCTCTCTCTCTCTCTCTCTCTCTCTCTCTCTCTCTCTCTCTGTATTGCTGACGCCCGGCCTCTGCTTGTCCTGACAAGTGAAAACCCCAGAAAGAATTTAGCAGTAATCCGGTGATGCAGCTGTTGAAAGGGGAGCGGCTTAACCCCCTTTTTGTTGTTCACCTTGGCTGGAATGTGGCTCCTGTCACTGGCGTTGAGCACAGTGTCACCTCCCTGTGTGTGTGTGTGTGTGAGTGTGTGAGTGTGTGTAGGCTCAAAACAATGAGTGTGTCTCACTCTGACGCACGTGCACAGTCATAGCTCACAGGCTGAACTATAACTTCAAACCTTTACTGACCCACAGTGGTAAAAGGTAGTTCATGGACTAAAGGTGGTGCTGACGTGTGTGACGATATCTATCTCTGTCCATCAGTGTGTGTGTGTGTGTGTGTGTGTGTGTGTGTGTGTGTGTGTGTTTTATCAGCTCGTAAAGCTACAGTCTATTTTTTGCGTTACTGTTCAGTCCTAAGTTGTAAAGTTGCAGTAATGTTGTGTACATGCACCTTGCCTTCACTCAATTCAATCCTTTATTGGCTGGTTTTTAACACTCAATCATAAACTGTAACTATCCCATCATGAACATGCTTCCTCCATGTCCTCCAAACAAACTGAAAACATCTAATTACACATTAAAAACATGTTTTTATTAAGTAGTTCTTATCACACAAATGTGTGTTTGTGTTTAAATGAGTTGTCTGAGGACGTCCTGACTGACAGCTGAGTGCGTGTGTATTGATATGTCACGACCGTTTATGATCCTGAAGTTTTCAGCTTTTGTTTGACCTCTTGCCAGTTTAGTTTTTTTTCTAATCATGTTTCTAAAGCAATTTAACTTCACATCAATCATCCTCATCGACCTTATTTTTGAACCGAAGCCAAGAAGGTCATTTTCTAAACAGATTTCTATGAAACTTGGCGGCGGGTTGGGATCTGATATCCACGAGTTTGTGAAACTCTGTGTAGATATAATTAAAAGTCCGGATCTGTAACTGTGGTTTCATAGGGGAAATAGGGTTTAATGCAGCTGCTGTGCAGTAACAAATAGAACTAGAAACATGCAACTAACATCAATGTGTAGCTTGAATAACTTAATTAATAGTTTATATGCATATGCAATAGTTTTACATCTATGTCCTAGATTTTAAGGGACTGTTGTGCTTTAGCTAAATCGTACACGTTGACATTACAGAGATATTAGTGCACTTTGTCCCTGATAACTTATTTATCCTGGTGAAAAGTAAACATCATGAAGTAATTCCCCTTTTTTAGAAGTGGTGAGTTTGACTGAAGTCGCAGTAAAAGCTTATAAATCTGAAGGTTATGATCAGTCTTGTGAGTTGAGCTTTGTTTGAGCTGTTTGCCATAAGAACTTCAACCCTGCGAACGTCTGAGTGAAAAAATAAACACAACTGAGGTTAAAACCGACATCACGACAACAAACCAGTCAGTCAGCGAACATGAATTCAATGATTCATTCAGAATCAGGAAGTGACTGATTCCAGTGTGTTTATCTGTAGGTTTATCTGAAGTGCAACCAGCTGTGCTGCTGAAGGGCGGCCGGTCAAAAAAACCTCAGTCCTGACCAATGATGGCTGGCGAGCGCTGATCGTTGTCAGATGTGGGGTCAGAGGTCACGCCGAGGCCCAGCTGGTCTCAGAGGTGAGTCAGGACATCGAACCCACGAGACGGAAACACACCTGCCTCTTTGTCTCCTCTCCTCTCCTCCTCCTCCTCTTCATCCTCCTCCTCCTCCTCCTCCTCCTCCTCCTGCAAGAAGCTCAAGTCCCCGTAGACTCTGAAACTGCAGAGAGAGGTCTGTCGCCGTGGCAACAGACAGGAAGTAGTGCTTAAGCGGTTTCCTGACGACTTCCTCTTTATCATGTAATGACATCGCACAAGGAAACATCAGCGAGGGCTGAACATGTGTTTGAGCATGTGCACGCCTGCATGTGTTTGTGTGTTAGAGCGCTCGGCATGTGTGTGTTTGTGTGCGGGTGTGTGTCTGTGTGTGTGTGTGTGTGTGTGTGTGTGTGTGTGTGTGTGTGTCGGTGAAGGAGCTCTCACCTGTACACAGCTACGCATTTGCCTCTTTGGGTCATGAGATAATAAGAGCAACTTCAATTATGTCACTTGTCTTTCATTAAGAGATCATACAAACCTTCCAGCCTCTGACCTCACACACACTCACACACACAAACACACACTCACAAACACACACACACACACACACACACACATAATGGCAGTGTGTTATCACCAGATGACTCAGACCGGAATAAGCAACCTCATAAGTCAGCTCAGGTCAGGGAAACGAGCCTGGAGATCCTCGGTGTGAACACACAAGGATCTGGCTCCGGTGCTCTCGGTGCTCGTGGCCTCGTTCCTCTCGGGTCCCGGTGAGATCCACGGTGAACGCAGAGCCAGATCAACAGATGCTGGTTCGACGGAGGCCAAGAGATTTAATTTGATCAGTCTGCGGCTAACGGAGATTCATTCAGTTCCCCGTGGCGTCAGATATAAAACGCTTCCGTGTCACTTTGTGTTTTCAGACGTGAGGAGACTCAGGGATCCGGGAATTAACCCACTTGTTGTTCATAGTTGAACGCTGTGAAGCTTTTCCTTCATTTATTTTGTTTTCGCAGTCGTTCGTTTGATTGTGAACAAATTTAAGCAAAAACTACTGAACCCATTTGATTTAAAAGTGGTTGTAAGTTGGGGGAGGAGCCAAGGAAGCACCCAGGACCTTTTGGATCAGATTTTATTAAGGGGTTGGATCCAGGAAATGAACAATGTTGTTTCTCAATATAGATCTTGATGAAGGCAATTTATCTGATCTTAGTACATATCTATAAAACATGGTGAGAGTGGCCATGAGCTCTTCTACATTCATCTGCCTTCGTTTGTCTGTTTGTGAACACGATAACATAAAAGCTACTGAACTGGTTTCCATTACATTTTGTCAAGTGGTCGAAGCCTGACCCAAGGAGGAACTCATCAAAATTTGGAGCAGTTCTGGAAATAGTTTTTCACTTTAATAAACTTAGCAATATAGAGCGTTAGCCTTGGTTCCACCTTGGATGAATTAGACTCTCTACTTAGTGTCATTCAAATATTTAACCTCTGCAAAGGAGGTTGTGTTTTCAATGTGTGTTTGTTTGTTTGTCATCACGATTACACACAAATCACGTACCAGTTTTCCACGGAACTTTGATTCGATGGAACGTGAACCGAAGGAGGAAGAAGCAATAACACGTGAGCGTGTACGCAGACGGTTTCTTTTATATTTCTTTAATGACAACGAGGAAATCATGTGTCGGCTCGTTCTGCTCTGCTGGATGAATGTGCTCTACTGTAATTATAGTGATTTTTCTGGTCACACCTGCTGCGTCAAGTGTTTCTTGTCATGATCTAATTATAAAAATACAAAAACATTTGTAGAGGCTGTACATACACTTTTATATAAATAGACACTGTCGTGCAGTGGAACACATGCAGTCAGTTACAGTCAGGGAATCGAACTCATGAAGACAGTGTTGTGAAACTCTACCCTGACCATTCGTCTACTTTCAATAAAATACAACCTATCACGTCTATTCTCAGTGAAATGAAATGAAGCTTCCGTAATGTGGAGGCGGGGTCAGATTATGTTTAGATAATGGGTTATTTGTCATTTTCCAAAACATCCTGTCATCTGTTGTCATTACAGATGATTACACATTGTTTAAGGGTTTTTCCTGTACCAGTAAAACCAGTGACATGGATGCTTATCAAAAATACAGCAAAGAGTATAAAGAAAATCTAAATTTCACTTCATTGTCGTCCTGTAGTTTAATTCTGAAGAGCAACATGCAGCTTTTATCCATTTGATATCAGAGGTTTTCTCTTCAGCTCCTGAACTGTGCAGCTGAACTTTAGTGGGGAATGTTTAAAAGTTAGCGACGGTGTTTAGTTTAAGTTTCCAGGAAACTTTAGTTTGACTCTGGATGTGATAAAAAGCCAAATTCTGTCACAGCCCTCGGACATGACGGTAAAATACAGATCGTCGGCAGCAGTGTGTGCGGCCCCTGATTAAACTTCACCCCCTCGCCACATGGTGGCGCTGTCCCGTCCTCCCGCTGCCACCTCCTTCTCACAGAATGGAGCAGGAGGCGCTGCGCATGGGCAGGTTGGCGGGCAGCTTGGCGTACTGCTGCCTGAAGCTGTGTCTCTTGATGTTGAGGAAAGGAGCCGGGTTCTCCGGGCCGTCCACCGGCAGCAGATCCTCCACTATGGCGACTCCCTGAGGGACCTCCAGCCGGGACACCTTGCTGATCTTAGTCTTTTTGGGTTTGTCTTTGTCCTGCGGCTCGACCGAGAGGCTGCGGGGCTCGGCGGCGGCCTCCGGCAGCGGCAGGGTGTCCAGGGGGAGGTCGCTGGGGCTCGGCTTGCCCTCAGCCTGGTCGTCACTTTTGGCGATGTTGAGGTTGGACGCCATGCGTTTGGTGTTGGGGCTCGCGGAGCTGGTGCAATTACAAGTGAGTTTAATTCACACGAGACATAAAGAAAACATTCAGACACAGTTCACCTTTTAATACGCTGCCTAAAATCTTATATTTTTAAATATGGTCTCACGGATTATCGTTGTAAACATCTTAAACCAGGAGTGAGCAAAGAATAATGATGTCAGAGATTAAGGATCCGAGATAACGTTTCCTCTGGTTCTTTAAATCAAGCTGCTGCATTTGATTCTATGAAAAATCTCACATCACTAACAAATGCATGGATTTCTCTTAAATTTATAAAATGTTTGCCTCTTCTCTAACAATTATAGCTAAAATGTGATGTTTTTAATTGGTTTTAAATTGTCTTTGATTTATATAATAGGTTCATGAGGAGCCAGGGTTTATCAAAATAATATAAAAATACATATCTGAAAGTGTAATTTGCACAATACCGGTGTGCATTTCTTCTCCTTTGGTTCTTTTTGAATAAATATATTAATCATTCTTTTGAAGAAACAATATGAACTAGTGGAGGTTATGTTTACACCCTTGTCTTTTTGTTTGTTTGATTTGTCTGTTTGTCGGGGTTACACAGGAACTAAAGTAAAGATTAACACAAACCTTGGTGAAAGGATTCTGGAATTTCTTTTTCACTTAATTTTTGAGAGAAGAAATAATGGATCTTGATGAGAAGAGTCATATCATGATATTTCTAAGAGATTTTAATTTGGTGCAGATCCACATGAAATGAAATGAGGTGTCATAGTGTTGGGCCTTTGTGGAGGTTAAACAGTCTTAAACCTTTTCTAGTCTTATCATGTTGTTTATTTAATTTGAATTGTTAAAATACGTCTCAAACAGAAGCTTCTTTCTTGCTTCCTGACCAATAAGCACACAGCTCTGACTGAATCAACCGGGGGCATCGCTCGTGCACACAGATCAGACCTGGTCCTCAGACTGGTCCTCAGACTGGTCCTCGGTCTACTCACCCATTAGAGCTCTTCTCCTCCGAGTCTTTCTGCTCTCCGCTGTAGCGCAGCTCTGCCGGCGTCTTGAACGATAGATCCTTCTTCCCTTTCAGCCAGTAGGTCTTCATGTAGCCTTTACCCTGAACCAGCAAGACCAGTTACTCAAATAATCACAACTATAATAACACGTCTGATTAGGCTTAGGATAAACATAGATGACATGACAGCTAGATCGCCTCCTGGTGGACGGCTGCAGTACAGATCACAAACCCCACCTCCTCCATGTCAGCAGATGGGACATGAGCCAAATACATATGTCCAAAGATGGTTTCTGTTGTTTTAGGTCGTTCTTATCACACTAATGTTTGGTTTGGCAGATCAGCAGCAGGTGCAATAAATATGACAAATCAATAAATATCATCTGTCGACGGCCTCCTCACCTTTACAAATATCTTGCCCCTCTCCTCGATGATGTAGGGCTCATGCTCCAGGTGGTCCTTGGTGGTCTGACTGATGTGGATCTGCATGCCCTGCTCACACACACACAGAAAACAACTCATTTGTATTATGAATATGCATTCTCTGTCCATAGCACAGATTCCCCCGCAACATGACATTACCTATTACTGTAAGTAATGGAAAGCAAATTAGGCGATTAGCATGTTGCATTAACTTAAAAGCAACATGCACGGGGGGGGGGGGGGGGGTCATTAGACAGAAAATGGTTTCCTGCAGTAATGACTGTGACAGAGGGAAATGGTGAATGTTGTTTCAGTTATTTATTCTGTCGCCCGCGGCTTGTTTTCGAATGTGCAGCGGCTCGTTAAATATCAGAGAGCAGTCACCACTCCGTTGCTCTCCATCCTCGAGGCCGTGTTCACCGTGTCCCCGAACAGGCAGTACCGAGGCATCTTCAGGCCCACGACACCGGCCACCACCATGCCTGAGTGGATACCTGAGAGGGGGGGCACACAAAGAGAGGAGGGTTTCATCAGGAACTGAAGAAATTGGATCTTGTCCTTCAGAGGAGAATTCGATGAACCCGGGATTCAGGCCTCATCAGGTCGGAGCTGCTCACCGACTCTGATCTGGATGTTGTCCCCGGTGGACGGGTCTTTCAGGTGGTCGATGGAGCTCAGCATGTCCAGGGCCATGTCACAGGTGTGGTGGGCGTGGAAGGTCGTCTTGTTGGGCACGCCGGCCACGACCATGTAGGCGTCACGGATCGTCTCCACCTGGAAACAGAGACGAGGGGCGAGGGTTCGCTGGAGAACTTATTCCTCCACAACACGGTTTTCTAAAAGTATTCTTATTATAAGAGGTCGTCTGTTGTAGCCTAAAGAAGAGTGTTTGTGTGTGTGTGTGTGTGTGTGTGTGTGTGTGTGTGTGTGTGCACCTTGTAGACGTTGTGCTTCTCGCTCAGCGTGTCGAAGACGATGTAGATCTCGTTGAGCATGTCCACCACCTGCATGGGCGTGATGTGGATGCAGATCTCGTTGAACTTCACCACGTCGCTGAACAGGATGGTCACATCTGGGAACACCTGGAACACACACACACACACACACACAAACACACACACACACACGATTAGATGTTTGTTATGTGTTAAAGTTTCCCTGTGATATTAATTGTGGAACAGTTTTTAGTCATGTCATGAATTATCTCCACCTTGGAGGTTATGTTTTCACCCCTGTCTGCTGGTTAGTCAGCAGAATTACATAAAAACTTCTGAACTTCCTCAAAACTTTGTGGAAAGAAGGAACAAGCAGCGAGACATAACTTATTGAATCAGAGACGAGTTCCATGATTAATTTTTTTATCCTTTTTTTGTGAGATGGGGTGTTTTTTTTACATTTTCCAAATAGAAAAATTCTTGGATCTCGATTAGTTTGTGCAATTTGGTGAAGATCCAAATACAAAATCTGGTTAGCATTAAAAAGCAGTTTATTGTTTCTGTGGTATCTTAAAGTCTCGGTCCCGGTCTCGGTCCCGGTCTCGGTCCCGGTCTCGGTCCTGGTCTCGTACCTGACACGTCTCCAGAGCCGTGATCCCCTTGCGGAGGCGGTCGGCCACGGCCTTGGGGATCATGGCGTACAGCAGGGAGTCGCCTCTCTTCTTCTCCTCGTCCAGCTTCTTGATGATCTCCATCAGCTGAGCGTATTTCTGTTGCTCCTGGAGGATTAGAATTGGAACAGAGGAGTCTACAGTTTACAGTCTCGCCTTCCCTGAAAACTGGAATCCCCTCTCTGTCTGCTTTTAATCCTTCTAATCCACGTCCCTGCTGCCCGGCCGAGGTGGATTTCAACGGGT
>NC_070635.1:1772119-1796239 GCF_947347685.1 Pleuronectes platessa
TCTTTGGACAGGATCTCCACCTCGATGTCCGTGTTGTAGAACTGTCGTCCCACCTGAGAGAGCTGCCCTGCAGGGGGCGATAGCAACACACGGGTCACAGGTCGGTGGAGGTCGACTGCACTGATCAGGAATTCAGAGGATTGTTTAACTTCAGAGGAACAACTTCTCTGCATCAAACCTTCCTTTTAATGTAATCTAATGTAGTACTACAGTATATAGTTTGTTCTACAGTATGTAGTACTACAGTATGTACTTTGTACTACAGTATCTACATTAATTTGCACAGACTAGATCTTTGTTAAATTATTCACCAAAGTGAACATAATGTTTCGTTTCCCAGTGAAGCAGGGGGGAATGCACAGTGCAGTAATAATGATAAAATACAAGCCACGTGCTCTATAATTAAAACATGTTATTACTGTTTATTGTCTGTGGAAACTTTCACCTCCAGTTGCCTGGAAGCAAAATCAAAACTTTGTGAAACACGTGAGAAGCTTCAGCGTTTGTCTGAAATGTTTCCTGATATCAAATCCAGTTGATTTATAGTTAATGAAGCAAAACGAGCAAAAACACACAGTAATGAGTCTGTTGTGTTAATCAAAGTTAATCCCAGTCAGGGTCACACGAGGCTGCAGCGTATCCCAGCATGCACTGGGCAGAGACCCACACATGCAGGGGCAGCGAGGGGTATCGAACCTGCGGGCTCCTTGGTGGTCCGTCCTCTTACCTTTGACGAACTGGGTGAAGCCCTTGCGGGTGCTGCGGTAGTGAAGCGTGAGGCTGGTCTCACACTCCTCCTCCACGCAGAAGCTGGGCGGCTGCACTTTGGGGAAGGAGAAGCGAAAGTACTCGTGCAGGTTGTCCAGCTCGTTGATGAAGTCACGCACATTCCGACCCAACACCTGGAGAAGATGGCGGACGGGGACGTTATTAATAAATAATATTTGATGAAAGGATGAAATCTATTTGAATATGTCTAGTTATAAGCGTTTTCTGTGTTTCTATGCACCTCTGAAATAAACACGGATGCTTCATGTGCAGGGAAACGTTTTCTGTTGAGTGAATACATGAAACCTTTATTTACCCCGAGGGGCTTTTCATTTGCACAAATATTCAAAGGTAACGCTTATTACAGTTTCCAGTCAGATACATTTAGAACCACTGAACCGTTCCTTATTTAATTCATTCAGAAATATGAACCTTCCCATGTTTGTGCGTGTGTGTGTGTGTGTGTGTGTGTGTGTGGGGGGGGGGGGGGGGGGGTCAGTGGATCACCTTCAGGATCCGCTCGTAGCCGTAGTTCCCGATCCTCTTCACCATGTAGACCCCGAAGGCGTACATCAGCTCGTCGTGGGTCTTTCCCAGCACCTCGCCGGCGGCCTTGGCCAGTCGGAGGATCAGGTTGTCACTGGGAAAGAGAAGAAGACGTCAAACCAGTGAGGTTTAAAGACGTTTCTCAGCTGAGACGTGAGTCGACTACAAGTTTATCAACAGAATATTTATCAGTTTAATCGAGTTGTCATTTAGAAATTTGAGAAAAATATTCAACACATTTAATCGATATAGAAAAGAATTCACCAGCCTTAAGGGCAACACAACAGCTCGCCCACAGAAAATGAAAAACCAATATGATTTACAAACGTGTTTGTCCCATTATCAAGTCTTAATGGAGACAGAGACACACAACAGCTGATGACGTCACATGACCCGTGTTCCAGTGAAAACAAGCTATTACAGATAAAACACTTCAAACTGAACTTAACAGCGTCGTGTATTAAACTATTAAAGGTTTTCAAGGCTTCTACAATTCTGGTGTAAACTAATGTTGAATATTCAGAAACTTGTGTAAACACCATATTTGAATTATTGTTTATTAATGGTAAATGTACTTATTGCTTATTCTAAGTTTGACCTCACTCAGATTAAGGTGAAGAGACAGTTTATATTCAGACTTTTCTCTTAATCTAGTTCAAAGCAGAATATTTTCTATATTTCTCTAAATTAACACTTATCATTTCTGCCCCAGGTTAGATTGTTAAATTCCTTATTTCATATTTCTAGGCTAAAATATTTCTTCACAGCACATTTCAAGAAACATCTTCAGCTTCAAACGTGAAGCATTTGATTTTATAATCGTCTGAATGTCTGTTTTATTGAATCTCTTTAATATCACAGTTCTACTTTGTCAGAAAATACCAACCTGCTGCTGGTCGATCACTGGAAACCAGTTCATGTCACCAGATCTTCACCAGAAACAGAAGAAGCACCTACTTGTACATCTGGTGTCTGACGAACTTGAGGTGAGGGATCTCCGCCCGGTTCTCGATCAGCCGCCACACATCCCCCCCGTAGGATTCGTTAATGTAGTCGTTCACTGCTTCCAGGTACAGGCCGTACATCTTCTGAGGAGACGCCTCCAGTCTGAAGCTGGGATGAGTCTGCTTCACTGAAGCAGCACCAGGTGAGAAACGGGGTGAAACCGGAAAAAATCCTTCAGCAAACGGACCTTCGAAAGAGATGAAAAGTCACAATCCTGCTTGTTTTAAAGTTTCTCCAGATGTAAAGTCAAAACCTTCAGCAGATGTGTTTTTACCTGTGACTCACGAATCCTCAGGGAACCAACTGCATCTGAGGAGAGAGCAGGAAGGGACTGGGTTCAGGAACCAGTTACACCAGTGACGGAGCAGATCTGCAGCAGCCTCCTTCTGCACTTACTGTCTAATCTGCTCCCTGAGTCAAACACAAGCTACTGAGAAGCACCGAGCAGATCATGATGCTCTCCTCTAATCTCTGAAGTGCAGATCACACGAGTGAAATAAAGACAAAATGAAAGAGCAGCGTGCAAAGGGTGAAACCAGATCCCCCTTACCTGCAGTCCCTCGGCGCTGTGGTGTCCTGGGCTCCGACTGAGCGAGCCAGCGCCTCAGCCCGGCTCCCTGCTGAGAGCCTCCACCTGCAGCTGACATGTGAGCACTTGTCTGTCAGGTCAACAGGTGACCGACGCCAAAATAGCAGCAGCGAGGCGTGTTTGTGGCAGGTAGCAAAGAAAAGACCCCCGGAGAGAAAAGAGCGGCCCTCAGCTCGGTGCAGGGGCTGAGGTTTGGATCTGAAAGTGTTTGTGTGGAGATGGAGTCAGTAGGGGGGGGGGGGTTGTTAGCATTCGAGGGAATTCCTTAAAAATGTAATTGGTGTGTTGTGTGAGGCTCATTATCCTGGAGACCGGCCTCACACGAGGCGTCAGGGCCTCCAGCAGCGTTTTGGCTGATGACTTCACGTCAGCTGACATTAAACCAACGTGCTTCCTGTGCAAAGACGTCTTCTTCCTGCAGGAAATATGTTTTTATTACATAACCTGGCACTTTTCTGACAGGAGACTTTTCTTTTTATCATCTTTTCAGTGTAATTAACATATAAACAATAAACAGTTGAGAAAAAATACATATTGTCTTTACACGGAAAGCATTTAAAAGAAAAAGACAAAGAGGATATATGACAATATTATGAAAATAGTGTGTGTGTGTGTTTGTGTGTGTGTATATATATCTATATAACAATATATATAGATATATCTATATATAGAGAGAGATGCACTAATAGAGCGTATATACTCGTCTTTTGTATATTCCCATCCCCTCTTTCTCAAATATAAATGGAAATTTCAAATTAAGCAAAGATATAAATAACAATAATCATAAAAATAATAATTAATAATAAACTTTAGTTATAGCACTTTTAAAAAGTATTTCACAGAAATAAAACAAATCGAATGAGACGATGGATCAAATGAAGCAGTTAAAAGAAACATAATAATAAAACCAATTGAGACAAAACAATAAAAAACTAAAGTTAAAATCCAAAATCCACTTTCACAAGATGATAAAATAAAAAAACATTAGAGCAAAAATAAAAAACTTACAAATGTTACACGTGAGAAAAGAGAAATAACCACGATCAAATAAAACATAAAATAATAATGATGATGTAACATCACAACAAAAATGAAATTGAGACCCCAGCTCCTGACCTGATACACAACAAACCCACCAGGGGGCACTGTTACAAGATCCCTGATTTACTGCTCATTTATCCACTAAAGGAAATGAGATGACATTTTAATGTGAGTAGTGACGGTGGCCTTGTGCTGAGGCCAAACAGCAGGGAGCAGCTACTCTGTCTTTTTACCTCATCTGTGGCCTTTTTCATATCGTGCACTTGTCCTTCTTCAAAGAAAATATACGGATCTGATTCCCTTTCTCTGCTTCCAATAAAAAAATACTTCTACTTCTTCTTATTTTCATATTTAAATATGAATATGAAGTCCTGACCTGGGAAGTGAGGAGCATGTAAAATGTTTAATTAAGAAAAACACTTATTTTACCCAGCGCCCACTTTCCTCCTCACACCTTCATTCTACCCGGGATTCAAACCACCGGGTTGGCCTCTAATACCCGCCCTGAGTGCTAATGAGCTCCACCACTTCCTCCCCCTCTTCCTCCTCCTCTTCCTCTTCCTCTTCCTCCTCCTTCCTCCTCTTCCTCCTCTTCCTCCTCCTTCCTCCATTTCCTTTGTCCCCGTGCTTTGCCAGGTGCCTGTAATGGGCTGTGGTGCCACACGTGGTCTGGGGGCTCCACCACTTCCTCCTCCTCTTCCTCTTCCTCTTCCTCCTCCTTCCTCCTCTTCCTCCTCCTTCCTCCATTTCCTTTGTCCCCGTGCTTTGCCAGGTGCCTGTAATGGGCTCTGGTGCCACATGTGGTCCAGGAGCTCCACCAGTCCTCCTCCTCTTCCTCCTCCTCTTCCTCTTTCTCTTCCTCCTCCACTTCCTCCTCCTCTTCCTCCTTCTCTTCCTCTTTCTCTTCCTCCTCCTCTTCCTCCTCCTCTTCCTCCTCCACCTCCTCCTTCTCTTCCTCCTCCTCTTCCTCCTTCTCTTCCTCCTCTTCCTCCTCCACTTCCTCCTCCTGTTCCTCCCCCTCTTCCTCCTCTTCCTCCTCCTCTTCCCCCTCTTCCTCCTCTTCCTCCTCCTCTTCTTTTGTCCCTGTGCTTTGACAGGTGCCTGTAATGGGCTCTGGTGCCACACGTGGTCCAGCAGGTCCACCGCTGCCTCTGAGTCCAGATAACAATGTGCTGATGCTGCCAGTCCAGACTCCACACAGCTGCCGCGGGCGCTTTCGTTAAAGACACCGTGACTCATCGGCCCAGCCTCCCCACAAAGAGAGGGGGGGGGGGGGGGGCTGCTGCTTCCATCATGTCGTCTATCGGACGCTAACAGGAAGCCCGGGAACACGTCCCCGCCCATTGTTTGACGGGAACAACACAAACACGCACACGTTCAGACAAACGAGTCCTGTTGTCCTGTCCCTGCCACACACACAGGTGCCATCTCCTCCACTCCACCTGCATGTGATCCCCCCCGCCCGCCGCTGCTCGTTATCTGTTAAAGGAGTTATCACGCTCAGCCAGGCGAACACGGCCATGATCCAATTTCTGGTGGCGGGCGGGGGGGGGGTATCTAGGGCCAGTTGTGGAAATGGCGCTCAGCCGGGCCTGCTCTGTTCAGGAAGAGCCAGATATTATTTTCATATCGTGGAGGCGAGAAAGAGAGCTCAAGCGTTCAGCCTCCGGGACGCCGATTAGAGCTTCAGCTCCGAGCGCAAACGGGATATTGGAGCGTTTTTGGACCGGAGTCAGTTATTGGATGATAAACACACAAACACACAAACACACAAACACACAAACTGTAAACTACTCCTCATTGTCAGCGAGCAGCAGCAGCCGGCGGCGGCAGATAAACCGGTGAACCCCCCCGGTGCGGCGGCACGGTGAATGGATGCCCGGTGTGTGTGTGTGGGGGGGGGGGGGGGGAGCCGTGCTGTGACCCCTGCTATTGAATACTTAATGGGAGTCGATGTGTTTTCCCGCCACCTTATCTCTCCATCCATCCCGCCCCCCCCCCCGCCCGCCGCCGCCACCACAACAGAATGTGCCATATTTCTCCGGCTCAATCCCATGATGCCTTGCTCTCATTGGTTTTCCTGTGGACGCAGCAGGAGGCAGCCTATAGCGCGACAGAGGCTGAATGCTAACAATGTGGACGCAACTTATTGAGGCTTCATGCAGCCACAAAGGGCCCCTCTCTCTCTCTCTCTCTCTCTCTCTCTCTCTCTCGCTCTGTATTTATAGCTCCTCTCTGTGTCTCCCTCCCTCGCCGCTCCCCCCCCCCCTCTCCATTTCCTTTCAGTTTCACCTGTCAGCATCTCTATCTTCCCCCCCAGCATCCTTTACTTCCACTTTGCTTTTTTTTTGCCACTTTCCACTCTCAATCTCCTGTGACGCCTGTCCCCCCCCCCGCCCCCCCCCATACCCCCCCACAGCGCGTCCCTCATTATTTAATGCAGCACTTTGACTCCATCCGTCCACGTCCTGGTTGTTGTTGTAGTTTGTCTCCCGGCCGTGTCCCACCTCTCCGTCTCCCATCGCTGCATTAGCCTAATTGAATCCTCCACCACCTCACAGTGGAGTGTGTGATGTGGGGGGGGGGGGGGGGGGGTCATGGGTTGCGACTCCCCCTCTGCATTGATTCCCTCAGCGTGGTGCGATGGAGCTAACAGCCGCTGACGCTCCCTCTCTCTCTGCAGGGCCTGTTCAGCCGGTGGAGGTACAGAGCTCCAGTGAAGAGAGAGAGTCAAACCCTGACAAAGGCAATTCTGGAGCGACAGATAGGAGCGGGGGGGGGGGGGGGGAAGGGGGGGGGGGGTGCACACAGCTCAGAGAAAGAAAGGAAATTCAGGGTTCCACAGTCTGCATATAAATATTCCATTAACTTCAGCTGGCTCCATAACAGCACGGCAGGGCGGTTATGCATTCAGTGCCTGGAATCTGAAATGAAATTATTGTGGAGCTGGGAGAACGGAGGAGGAGGAGGAGGAGGTGGAGGAGGAGGAGGAGGAGGAGGAGGAGGAGGAGGAGGAGGAGGAGGAGGAGGTGGTGAAATAGCCGCTTCCTTTCTTCCAATTTTCTCCTCTTCCCTCTTTCGCCCCTTCTCCTTATCACAGGTGACACTAATCTAATTTCCGCTCGGCTTGTGACGGCTCTAACGTGGTTAGAGCAGCCACCCCCCCCCCCCCCCCCCCCCCCCAGTGCCAACGCAAACACACAAAGTGACTCGTGTCATAAATGTTCTGCTCAATTATCAATGCTCAGAAATGTTCAGCCAGAAAATCTAACAAATAAAAACCACAAACATCTGAACGGCTTCATGCTGCTCTGCATAAATAGAAAATATGAGAGTTATATTCGTGGATTAACCCTTTAAACCCTGCTGATGTATCTGATCCCTCTTAATTTGAATTAGTCGTTTGACCTCAAAGATGAAGCACGAACATTTTGTATTATAATCATATATAGTAATGATTATTAAGTTTTTCCTTTCCCTTATCGTATTGTTTGTGGATCTACTTCCCTCTGTTTACAGACTTTTACTGTTTGTCTGTATATGAGCAAAAGATTATTTAATAACTACAACAATACGGGAAAAAGAAGAACTACATTTATGGATCCCACAATCTTTTTTCACTTAGAAGAGATCGATATTTCAATTAACTTAATATTATTCTCTAAAGGGTTTGATAACATCGTTTTAGGAATCACTGACATGTTTGTATCCATCTTTGCCAATATTATACTGTAATATCGGTTTCTTTATAGATCAGAATCTAGTTTTTTCTAATTCCAGTTTTAGTAGTAGTAACAATTCCACACAAATGAGTTGTGGTGACCTCCAGGACTCGAAGGTCATTGTTTGACTCCTGGACAGAAGATGGATTAACGATGGGTTCAGTGAAACCTGAAAGTCGATTTCATTCGATAACATCTGGAGTAAATCTTCATGTTTTTCTGAATCGATCTGCTTCTGTTGTTCATGTTTATGAAAAGTGTTTTCATACGCTGGATAAACGTCTTTCTATTTACTCAGAACACGGAACATGTCTGCGTTGCTTCAGCCTCTTGGGACGGCTGCTGCAGACATTAGCCGGCCTGCGCCTCCATGATGGATTCCTCTCCGTTTGATTATTGAACGTCGGTGCCGAGTCGTGAGATTAATAAAAAGCTCCGGGCTGTTTGATTATGAGTGACTGGCACCAAAGCCTGATTCTCACTATTGATGTTGGAGAAATGTCGTTGTTGTGGCAGCGAATGAGAAAAACTCTGAGAAAACAAACACACGGAACCGAATCGAGCTCATGAAAGGTTTCATCCAGTGACGGCGTTTCAAAGTCTCCACCCTGACACATCGAGACACGTGGAATATGAGAATATTAATAAATACTGTCAGTGTTTGTCTGTTTGTCCGGACGCCTGAAATAACCAGTCAGTAAGTTTCCTGAATGAAGACGACCTGAACTGGGGATGTGATCCAACACGTGAACTCTGGAAAACTGAGTCTGGACATTTCTGTCTCTGAGAATCTCCTCGTCTTTCAAAGCCTTCATCTTCTTCATCTTCTTCATCTTCTTCATCTTCTTCAACAATGTTCTCTTCTGTGAGAGACTCACATCGAAATCTGAGGTTTTAATCAATGAGTAGTTTCTCTCTCTGAACAGGAGATGTAATCCTCTCATCTTCCATGTGACGTCTCTTTGGTCTTTCAAAGGCTGTGTGCTCAAGCTCAGGTAGAGCGGGTCGTCCTCTGACCAGGAGGGTCGGCGGTTCGATCCCAGTCCTCCTCATTCCTCGTGCAGAATAGATATGAATGTGTGTAAATGGAAATAAAACAGTCCTGTAAAGCTTTGAGGGGTCATCACGAGTAGAAAAGAGAAATAAATACAGAATATTGATCATTTCCTGTCTATGACAACATCAGAAGGAAGTGGAAGTCATGTTGCACATCCATCTCGAGGTTTCACGCTCTCATCACTCACAATGTTCTTTCTGATTTGTGCTCCTGTCGTCTCATTTGCAGTAAAATCCAGAATCCTGAACACGTGGTCCTGAATCCTCAGAATCACCAGGATGACCTGCTGAGCTCTTCTTCAGGATCTGATTCAACATCATTAAAGTTGCCACGAAAGCATTTCTCTATACAAACAAAGCATCAGTGAAGTGATGCATCGTGAGGCAGCGAGCAGACGCCTCCATCAGGCGTGAGACGTGACATCACTGCGGTGAAATCAGGACACTGAGGGCGGACGTGATAAAAGAACTGTAATTTACTATCAGCACTTTATTCTTCTGCTTATTTCATCACTTTTCTCTCTATGGGTTTTGGCATTAAGTGGATTTAATATGTAATTTATTCGCCTGTCGTCTGCCGGCCCTGATTTTTATTACGCGAGTGGAACCAGCGCCCAGATAATTGAGTCCATTGTTAGAAGCTCTGTTTGGATTTTTAAAGTTTCAATCAAGTGGGATTTCATAGACGACAACTACTTAGTGTCTTTTCAGTGAGATGATTCCTACACGTCAGTTCACGACCTGCGTCTGTAAACAAAGTGTTCACAGACGTGTCTCCAGTCGAGGACAAAGAGAAAGTCTCTGTGAGCTGAAAGTTTCTGTCTGAGGAACTTGAAGAAGTGCTGATGGAAGCAGATCTGCAGCAGCTTCCTCTTCCAGCGGCTTCCCAGTGACCACGCAGGCAGGAAGCCGGGAGGACCACAACAAAAAGATATTAAACTTCTGTCTCCTCTTGTAGCTCGTCGCTGAAACACATGCATACACTTACAGAGGCATTCGAATTGCCTACACACACACACACACACACACACACACACACACACACACACACACACACACAACCCACGTACGTGCACATGTACCCTTCAGCACACATCAGTGAACATCCCATTTCCCGTTCTTATTCCACAAGGTTCCACTGGGAATTGTTCAATTGTGGGTGTGGGTGTGTTTTTTTGTTTTTTATTTCTTTCTGCTTCAGAAGTGTCGCCTGTGGTTTTCTGTGCAGTTGTGTAGCGACGTCCAAACGGGACACAAGGTCACCGAGTCTTTGTCGGGATGCACCCTGTACAGCAAGGGGGGGGGGGGGTGATTGCATCAGAAAGTGGTAATTTAAAACAGGGTCGCAGCCGGGCTGAGGTGGTCCTGCTCGTGTGTGTGTCTGTGTGTCTGTGTGTGTCTGTGTGTGTGTGGTATATCCTTTCCAAAACACAAGCCTCCTCGTCCATGGCCTTGGAGCTTTGTGCTGTAAATCATCCACACAACAACATGGCTGAGGAATTGTTTGCAGTGAAATAACGGATGAACTTCACTCTCGGGTTTTAACCACATTCGTCACAAACTGTCATCGGCCGGCGCCTGAAACTCTGGAGTAATGAAATGCTTCATGGGTAATAATGGGCTCCACTCGGTGCTCGGAGGCTTTATTGTTCTCACAGATAACATCAGCAAAGTGTTGGATTATCTCACTCTAGCTTAAGTTTGTTTAGTTGATCAGAAACTGGAACTTTTCTGGATCAAACCAAACTTTTTCTTGACCAAACCTGAAGTTGGTCGATGTCGTAGAAACAAATGAGATGAAAAGTGGATGATGTGAAATATTCCTGTTTTTTATTTTGATGTTAATCCCTTGCAATAAAAAACTTAAGAGCTTCTTTCAACACCTCCACAATTACACAGAGAGAAATAAGCTCATTTTAGATAAAGGGCCAACAAACCAGAACTCTGATCTTCCCACAGCAGAATCTAAACATCCCCCCCCCCCCCCCCCCCCCCACACGTTCTCCTGTTGTTGGGAACTGCTGCCGTCTCCATATGTGAAATACAAAACTCTTGAAAATGTCTAGACAGTTATACTCTGGGAGAAAAAAGGCAAGTGGAGCAATTACGACACTCACAGTAGTCTCAGTACACTGCAGCCATAAAGCAATTTGTGATTCAAGCTGTCCAGATCCTTCATTTCCCCGGTAAATGTCCCTCACCACTGTTATCGGAACCATTATGTCCTCGACTCACAGCTCCTGAAAGTCCCGTTGCTTCGTCTGCTCGGAGACCGTCAGAGCAAACAGAGAATCTGGGACGTGTGAGAAACTAATGCAAACTAAAGAGAAAGAAGTAAATCACAGCATTTGATCAGAGAACAAGTAGAATACACTTGAAGATCCTGGAGGCTGAGGTGGGACATGTCCTTTTACCCCGAGTCTGGAGGACAGGACAGGACCAGAGCTGGTTAAACTCCCCCTGCTGGATAAAGCGATCTCTGCAGACACCCCCCCTCCCAGCATGGCGGTGGGTGGTGAAGCCCGGCAGCCTGATCTGGGACTGGCTCCATAAGTCCTGTGTGTCTCAGAGGACGAGTCTGGAGAGCAGATGATTGTCTTCAGACCGTCCCTCTGCACTGTGACGTCTCCTTATCGTTCTCCACAGTTTGCATCAGCTCCTGCTGGAGACACTTGGAAACACGTGTGTGCTTCTGTCACTCAAGAGGTTTGTGTTGGGATTCTGCTCACGAGAGGATTTTAGACTCTTGACCGATTGTGAAAACGTGGGACACCAACAGACATAAGGACACATTTAGCTTTTAATCTTCAGAACACACACTTCTAGAATCCACAGAGGTGATTCCAGAAATATCACAGAAACTCACAATGTCTTCTTCTTCATTTCAGTTTGTAGCGGTTTATACCTTCTGAGCTGATGATCCTTGTCTGGTTTTAATTGTTTAATCTCCGTTTTTCTTTAGCGGTAAATTCGTCAAAGGAGATTTATTCTGCTCATATTTAGGTTCACAGTTTTAATCTGTGTTGTCACTTATCATAAGCAGTTTTTTCATCGTATACAATCTGAATTTAAATCCTGTGATGCACTGAGCTTCCCTCTCTTCTGGTGTTGACCCTCTCTAATGTATGGGTTCGTCGATGTGCCAGCGCAGATATAAGAAGCTGCTGTGAGTTGCTCAGTGTTTCAGTCTCTGCCAAGAGTTTGTGTCTTGTTGGGAAATCTGCACACGGGAGGTAAATGGATTCCAGATTGTTGGTTTCATACGTTAAACTCATTAATGATCCGCCTGCCAAAGAGCTCACGTGCTTCTCTGTGTGCCGGCTCCATGTGCACAACGTGAAGGTGGATGATGAATGAAGATGTTGAGCAGCCAAGATATTATTTACCATCACTCCTCATTGATTTCTCATTTTAAACCCAAGTGCTGCTCCACAGAAGATGTAATTACACTAATATGCTGCACATGTACTGGAGGTACTGCTGCAGAGAAGACGCAGACACTAGAGCCCATCGGACTGAAGGAATCACAGCACAGGAGGAAACACATTTTACTTGCAAATACTTTGTGTGTCTGCATGAGAAAAAATACTTCCTCTCTACATTTAACAGAAAACTATCCTAGCATGTTATTAACAGGCAGTTCTACTTCACAGGCTGACAAACACTTCCTTCAATTCCATTCCATTCCAGCAGGGGGGGCCCTCTTGGCCTGTGAAGGAGCTAACATGCTAACTATCAGGTTGGCTGAGCTACAGTAGAACACATGAGATTCACCAGGACTGAGCCCAGCAGTCGCTTCAATGCACGACTGCTTCTCAGGGATTATTCATGTTCTGCTTTTACTTTAATGCCGATCATATCCACGGCATTTTCCATTTGGGTGATCTGAGCATTGGGGGTCACATGCTGCTAATCTTCATGTTTTCAGGAGCTTTGTTTGGACGTATGAACAGGACATTCTGGATGTGTGTCTCAGCTGGTGAACACCATGAACACAGGTTTATACAAACCTGCAGAACTCAGTAACAGAGCAGTTTGACAAGGTGTGGAATAGAGTGGAGGTACCTGACCCGTGTAGTCGAGCTGGGTTTGGATACAAATGTTGAAATGATATTTGGGCTCAGGTCAGTTTCCCTGGCAAATACAGATCGGGCAAATGTGAGTCAAAAAGGAAATTTCTTCCAGAGAGTAAATCATTAATCCGGACACATCTGTAGAAAGTGTTGCACACAGCTGCATGTAAACAGAAATATTAGTTATTTAATTCAATAAATCGTGACGTCGTCTTTCTGGAATAAGATTATAAATAGTTACATTAGAGTCCTGAGTTTCTCACGTTGTGCTGGAGGTCATCTTCTCACAGTGAAAAGCTTCAGCAGCTTCTCTTTGCTTCCGTTCCCTGAGTTGAACTGGATCTCAAACCGAGCTCATCCGGCTGAAATCGAATTCATTGTGTAACTGCCGCCGAGCCGGAGAGCGAGAGCATGTTCCCAAACGTGGGAGCTTCACTTTAATAACATGCTACGTTAGGCAGTTTGCAGGTGTGAAGCTCTGCACCCCCCCCCCCCCCCCCCCCGCCGGTAGAGACTTCCTCACTGAGAGCTTCTGCTCTAATGAGATTTGTTGCGATGGGAAACAAACAGTGGAGACACAGGAGGGATCAGAGCTCTGCAGTGTTGTGTCTGTGTGTAAGACATGAGAGGGAGTGTGACTCATGCTGCTGCTCCACATCTTCAAGTGCGCGGCTCTAAGTGTTATTGTTTCTGTGTGTGTGTGTGTTGTCTTTGTCTCTGTTGTCACGCAGCCTCGTGTTTCCTGTTCATTTCACTGGTTTCAGACCAGCAGACGCTCTGAACACGCAGGTAAACAAACTGGTAACGGTGTGACTGTGACATCAGAGGCTAATTTAATCAGGTTTTTAAATTATATCAAATATTTCAGGTTCAAGCACAACAAAGAATTCAATTTAAATCAGAGAACAATGAAACTCTGCCTGTGGGTCACGATGTCGGGGATTGGTCAGTTAGTGGGAGAGGGAACTGGTTCATGGGTTACCATGGCAATATCATTATGGTGTTACTGCCTGCATCAGCACCTTCCGGCGCAGTACTACAGTACTCCACAGTACTAGAATACCCCGCAGTACTACAGTACTCCACAGTACTCCACAGTACTCCACACTAGTTCAAATGCACCAAAAATAAATATCCTTGTGGTTCAAACATTATATCGCTGGAGGTGAAGACTGCAGCAGCTTCTTCTTTTTCTTCTTCTTCTTCTTCTTCTTCTTCTTCTTCTTCTTCTTCTTCTTCTTCTTCTTCTTCTTTTGTTTAATGCTGTCTCTACCATAGATATATATATAAAGGCTAGATGTCTCAGCCAATGGAGTCGAACGTCCGCACATGGCAGCCATCTTGCCACAGGCGGCTCGCTCACCCATTACATTGTGATGGTAGTGGTACATATACTTTCAAAATAAAATAAAATAAAAAAATTCTTGATGTATATTTGCAAAGGGAAATGTACCTATTTTAGAATATTATTAATTTTTTGGGAAAAATAACATAATTATTCATAAGTATGCAGTGTCATAACTACATCTCTGACATTTATATCAAACCAAACCTTTTAAAAATCAGTTGAAAATTTTGCAAGTTATGGTTATTTAAAAAGTACGTACCACTACTACACAATGTTATGGGTGAGCGAGCCACATGTGGCAAGATGGCCGCCATGTGCGGACGTTCGACTCCGTTGGCCTAGACATCTAGCCTTTATATATATATCTATGGTCTCTAGTCCCTCTGATTGGTCCACTTGTGGAGAGCAGAGTACAAAGAAGCCTAATGTTCCAGTGCCGAAGTGAAGAGCTTCTCTTCTGCATCTCCACTGTGGATGTGGATCAGTTCAAAGAGATGAGATCTTCTCGTCGGAGCTCATTCAGGAGCCAGAGCCACTCGTCTGTTTCCTGCCTGCAGAGCTTTAGAAACTCTCTAATAACAACATCGCAGATATCGTTAGTGTCTGCAATTGAAGACCAGGAGAACTGTTCTATAATCACAGTCATTACACCCAGAGATGCCGGCAAGACCAAGATGAGCCATAAAGCTGCCGAGGGGCTCGACGTGTGCAGCTTCATCAGCTCGTTCTGCAGAACCAGTAAAACCTCTCATTTACCACCAGGCTCCTCTTACACTTCACTTCCCAGTGACCACCCAATCCTGCGTAACACAGCCGGCCCCGAGAGGAGATTACCATAAACCTTCAGCCGTTCACACTCACAGCTCACAGAGGCAGAGGCGCCGGCGGTGAGCCAACACACAGCCTGGGTTCTGCAACCTGCACTATTGTGTTCCTGGATGCTGGGTGGGGAGATAAACCCAGTACAGAGGTGGTGGGTGGATGTTTGTCGGTGACGAGGGCGGCGGTGGTGTTGTGGGGATGCACGTTCTTCCTGCCGCCGGTGCCAAGTGTTCGCGGTGAGCCAGAGACGGTCAGCCCGGTGCCAGCCTGACACGACCAGCTGCGTGCTCTCCTGGCAGCCGCTGCTTCTAGTCCATTCACATTCTTGCACGTCTCCCAGTCCTTCTTCTCCTGCAGCCCCCCCTGGAGGACATGTAAAGGTGTCGCGGTCCAAGACGTCCCCCGAGGAAACCTGCAAATGAGCTCGGCAATTTGTGATTCCCAAAGTCCACCTGCAGCGCTCTGTGTTGTGTTAACATTTATTAACGCAAATCAAAAGGGCCTGAGAGGAGGAGCTGTGGAGGTGACGCTGTGAGATGTTTTTCTTCAAGCTGGAGCGACTGGATTTCTCTGAGGTGTGCGGCTCCATCCAGCTTCACCCTCAGCTCCACATGACCTGGAGCCAGAGTTGGCCACTTTTTTTCCTATTTCTTGGAAGTGTGATTACATTTTTCTGCGAGAAGCACAGATTGACTCATTCCCTTCTGGTTCGGTCTCTGTGTGGGAAATCGGCCTTTTGTTCATTTCATTGTTTCTTTCATCCCGGCAGAAATTGAGGTTCAGTCAGACAATCTCTCCACCGCTGTCGGAGCGAAGTGCGAAATAAGAGAACGAATCACAGAGAAAAACAACAGATGGCAAGTGGGAGCCGGGGGGGGGGGGGCGGGGACGGACGACACGCCATATAGTTTTTGTGTTCAATGAAATTTAGTGTTAATAAAGGAAATAAGATCGGAGCTGATCCTTGATCGGGCGCCATCTCTTAACTTTTCTCATTGCGCTCGGACCCCCCCCCCCCCCGCGGTGTCTCGTTGTCTTTCAAATCCCAATTAACGCCGTTTCAAATTGTTCAAGTGGGTTTTATTGCCAGTCAGATCGCCGTCGTGCCCCGGAGGCCCCTCTTTAATATTTTATCCACAGCCGTGTAATAAGTATCATCATAAGAGATTTCCCCGCGCCACTCATTTCATTCTCAGCTTTCATTCAAACGCTCAGAATAGAGGTATCAAAACTCTGCTCTTATAAAAAAAAGCCATGATGACATTTACAGGTCTAATTGATGCTGTGGTTAGGCCCCGCCTCCTTCTCTCTGAGAACACACAAGTGATGAGGAGCGCTTATCTGAGCCGGTGTCAGGAATCAGGATCACAGAGTCAGAACAATGTCTACGGCCTGAGGGGACGTACAGGAACTGATCTGGGGGCAGTCCTTAGTTTAATAGTATTTGATAATAAACCATGGAAGTGTTTTGTGTTTTTTGTTTCTGTGCCCGTTAGAAATCCTCCATTGTTTCAGTTAATGAGTGAAAATCACTGATGTTCATTGAAAGTCAAATAGACCATAATGCATTGTATGCATAGGGGCGTCAATACTGTGTGATTGACAGCTAAAACCGTCCAATGGGTGCAAGTGGCTGGTGTGGGTGGACGCTCCTCCACATATGGTTATGTTTGGTTTCAAAAAACAAAGATGGCGCCCGGACGAAATGTCAAAAGGAGGCGTCAAATCAGCCGCTCCAAACCGATGCTGACACTTAGAGATAAACCCAGATCCCAACAGGAAGTCCACCATCTTTTATTTATTATGCAATAACTTTGCCTGCTATACGTCGATAAGAGCGTGAAGACGTCTACATGCTGTTAAAGAATGAGAGTCTTGGCGCCCCCTACTGGCAACAGGAAGGAAACCTCAAGTGACAATCTTAATTTGTCATTTTCTGCTCCACATGTGATCCACAGCAGC
This sequence comes from Pleuronectes platessa, assembly GCF_947347685.1. Taxonomy (NCBI): domain Eukaryota; kingdom Metazoa; phylum Chordata; class Actinopteri; order Pleuronectiformes; family Pleuronectidae; genus Pleuronectes; species Pleuronectes platessa. Next base: position 1,789,052 of record NC_070635.1, read on the forward strand.
AAAGTACATTTTATCCAGTGCCACATGCTGGACACAGGAAGTGATTCAAGGTGTGTGATGCATCGTGTCCACCTCCTGCGACAGGTGCACAGCTGCACGAGCCAGATGTTCTCATTCACTCACCGGCAGGAAGAGATGGGATTTTATTTGTGTTTAGATGTATCGTCTCTTTTCACTGTAATCACCTCGACTCCTGTGTTACCGCTGCTCGTCACACCCCCCCGACAGCAGGACTCTGGATCTGAAAGTGGGCCGGTCAGCGTTGGGGGGGGGGGGGGGGGGGGGGGGGGGGGGGGGGTAAGTCATCCTAACCGAATGTGATCCGTCCCCATGATTCCAGCAGCTCTCGACCTCACACGAGCACACAAACAAACGAGCTGTAGTTTGAAGAACACAAGCTGGCAGCCTCGGCTCTGAGCAGTGAGTCACTAAGTGCTGCAAAGACGTGAGAGGAAGAAACTGTTCTTCTTGTGAATTGGCTGAGAGCTCTTGTACTTTACCTGGTGGCTTCCACTCAGAGGTGTCGGTGCCGCCAGTCGCCGATGTGATGGAGGAAGAGGCAGCGGCTTCCTGTGAGGCTGCAGGTTTGTTAGTGACTTCTACAGCTCGTCTGCCCCTGATCACAAAAACACTCCTGGAACCTGTCGACCTTCAGACGACCTCCTCCTCCTCGTGTGGGGCTCTTCTTCATCCTGTGATATATGTGTTCTTATTATTGTTTTTTCAGTTTGGGATTTTTTAGTAGAGAACCAGTGGAACATATGTAGAACATACGAAAAAACTCTATTAATGTATTTTACCTAGAGTTTCCACATCGGATAAAACTTATTATTAATCAAAGAAACCTTGCTGGGTGTCATTTTTTTTAAAGAACTGACAAACCGTATATTCCATCGACTGTGAGTTTCAGAAAAACTTTTTAAAACAATGATAACTAACTAACAGCCGGTTAAATCTGCTCCATCAAGGTTTCTACATCTGCTCTCATCAGAGTCTGTTGTTTTACGATGAAGACGTCTGATTGGCTGCTTCTGTTGACAGAGGGGCGGGGGGGGGGGGGGGGGCGAAGGCCAGTCGGAGGATTCATCGTGTTGTGTTTGTTCTCAATGAAACTCAAGGTGAATTTCCGTGTGAAAGGTTTGATGCAGACAGAACTCGGTGATGAACGCTCGGCAGAGAGAAACTCTTCAGTCCCGACTCCTGTGATTCACCTCCAGCTCAAATCTTCAGTTCCATGTGAACGTGAGAACCTTTCATTCCTCCACACAGAGAAAGACTCTCAGGTTGTGGAGGAGGTGTTTGTCTCTTAATTAGAGAAGTTGATGTCGCCTCTGAAATCTGGTGATAAAGCGTTGACGGCTCTTATTCACATAAAGAATAAAGAATAAAGAATAAAGAATAAAGAATAAAGAATCCTCCCCGGTCTGAACTCGCTGTAATAATTCTCTGACTCGCTCGTCGATTTATGTCTTTCTCTCTCTCTCTCTCTCTCCCACTCGTTCCTGCTCCAGCTCGACCCGGACGTCTCTCGCCGTTTAGACTCGTAACGTTATTGATCCTCATGAAAACAGAACGTGGCTCAGATGTTCCCACGGTGCAGCTTCATCTTAACTCGAACGTCAATATGTCGATGCTCTGCTCCCAGAATCCTCCAGTCCACTCTCACAAATTGATATCCAGCGTGGAGGAAATCAACGCCTATTAACGTAAACACACACACATACACACAAACACACACACACTACTGTACAGTGCAGGTTAACAAACTTAAGTGTAATCGGTCCGAGTTCCACTTCTCAGCTGTTTGATCCATTTAAGTTAAGTTTGGAGAAAAAGGGGAAACGACCACAGAGTCGAGCAACTTCTGTTATAGAGCAAATAAATAACGAGAAGGTAGAGTTTATATTTCCACTGAGGATTTGAGCTTAAAGGGATAGTTCACCAAAAAATAACTAATTATCTATGCACCTCTATGTTGGAGTTTCAGGGGTAAACAGCGTTGCAGCCGAATCCAACACATATAAATTTCCTCCTTTGTGTCGTGTTCATGTTCACACACACAACACACACACACACACACACACACACACACACACACAACGCCGTACACAAGCTCCGGCCCAGGGGCGTGTGCAGGGTACGCGTTAGCATCACGACTTCCGAAAGTGGACTTTTAGGCTAATTATGTTTTTTAAATTAAGTTTCTAATAATAATCTTCTCATCTACAAACACGGAGCTAAATTATTTTAACTTTTCCGCTGCACGACTCGACGTTAACTTTGTTTTTCTGTGTGTCCCCCCCCAACCCCAACGATGATGAAACCTCGGAGGCCGCTCGGCTCATCATCAATTTCAGTTTGGGGCTTTTCTCACACTGAAAACGTGGATTATATGTATTATATGCATTATTCACAGTCTAATATTGTAGAGCTATTACAAACCACCACACACACATGGCCATACATCAACACAACCCTCCTCCTCCACACTTACACACACACACTCTCTCTCTCGCCCTGCAGTGATGAAATATGCGCATACTGTTTACAGCCTCATAAATTGAGGATGCAGACTCAGACATAAAAGATTACATAAAGCAATTCCTTGTGGTTATTTTTCTCGCTTCATCCTCCGCACATGGAAATGAGTTGCAGAGTTTCCCCTCCCCGAGTCTCTTGGTGCCCCCCCCCGGTTGTGTTTGCCTGAACCTCCGACTCGCTGACACAACACCGCAGCACAAACGGTGGCAAACAGGAAATGGTTGTGCGAGGGGCCGCGGGGCAGGAAGCAGTGTTCTCCTGGTGCGAGTGCAGGAAGGTGATCTGCAGCAGGTTTGAACCCGGAGGCCTCGGATGCTCCTCACCGACGTGTCCGACCACCATCTATTATTAAGCACCAGAAGAAAGCTGAGGAATAGAAGTGGACGTGTGCCCGGCTGTTAGGTCGACAGCATGGAGGCACTTTTCATTCTCAATATCTGGGATGTGGAGTCTTTGTTTGTTGTGAGAAAACATCCACTTCTCTGACCTTTGGGCTCAAAGAACAACGAGCACGTCCTTCACGAACCTCAGCGGCTCCACCAGCTCCAAACAAGCTGTTGTTTATTAATCTGTTTTTTCTTTGGACCTGAACCAAAGTACAGCAGGAGAGAGGATCAAGGGAGAGGCACAGTTTGCCCCGTGCTTCCTTCAAACAAGAAACAGAAGAAGATGATGCACCAGAGAGGAAACTCACAACCTGTACAATATTTAGATGTTTCATAGAATCAAAAAAAAAGACCAAACAAGATGCAGTTCATCTGTGAGCGCTGGCAGAGAGTTCAGCAGGAAAAGAAATTAAATAGAAGTGTTGACACAGAGAGAGAGAGCCTAGAGCAACAGACTGAGCTGCTCCTGATTTACATCTCAGCACGATCCACATGTGAAGCAAAAGAAGCTTCAAGATGTTCCTCTAGTTTGAGTGAGATGATGGAGACACAGGGATGTGAGATGTGTGTGTGTGTGTGTGTTGATTGTGTGTGTGAGTCGGAGCTGTTCCACTGATCACTGCAGATAGAGCTGCCGTCAGCTTCTTGTGCAAATTCACTTCATGTCTTGCTGTGATTGATTTTTTATGTTTTCCTCGCGTGCCTGGGGAAAAGGGAAAAAATAATAAATAAAGCACAGATTGCCGGTTCCAAAAACAATGACATCAGTAGCAAGTAGACAGAGCAGTGTAGACAGCTTCCAGGTTTCTGCTCCAACATCTGGACAACACCTGCAGCCGCCTCACTGCTCTATACTGTAAAACCACGGAGAGAAAACGTCTCCATCTCGGGTCACGAGGGGTCACGAGCAGATCTGGAGCCAGGTTCACCGGCGTGCCCGGCCCGGCAACTCGCCAGGAAAGATGAATCCATATTTTGATCTTTTTATGGCGGCGTGCAGCGCTCTCACCTCCTCCGGGGGAAGAATATCCATGTTTGGTTATTTGATTTCAGATTATTTCTCCTAGGAGCGCTGCCAATATTCCGTTATAGGAAAGACAGCACGCGGCTGCTTTATGGGCATATTTTCCCAGTTAGATATTAGTTTTGGCTCTTTTTTTTTACTGCCGGGTTTAATGTCTTCATATGAGCTGCATACTTAATAAGGTGACCTTTACGCCTCCCTCGTTGACATAACCGGATCGATAAGTTAATACAAAATACTGGAAACATAAGGGCAAGAAGTCACACTCCAGCTGCAGGTGACCTTTTAAGAAGAAATCCAGGAGCCGAGCTCGACAGGCCGGATGAGGCTCGGCTGAAACGCCCCCCCCCCCCTGCCCCCACGAGCGGCCGGAGTGAGAACCCAACCGGATCACGCGGCTGCAGGACAACAAGGTGTCACATCACAGAGCGTCTGGCGTCTTAAAAAACAACTTCCTCTGCTAAATGGACGTGTTTGTGTGCAGGGGTTCCTGTCAGGGCGCCGGTGTCATTAATATTTGATGGCGCTGGATGGAGGTAACCTTTAATGCGTCCCACTGCTGCGCACTCCCAGGTGACCTTTTCTCTTTTGAGCCGGACTCCTTCCCTGAGCAGCCCACTGGTCCGGGATCAGCCTGGACACGGTGTGCACGAGAGGAATCACTGATGGTCTCTGTTTCCACCGGAACGTCCTCAGGACTGATCCCGAGCCAGGACGAGGACGAGGATGAGCTCATGTCTGTTGTTGTGACAAGAAGAACACAAAAAATATGCTTCACTTTTATATCAGAGCTGGGAAATGTGAATCAGAGTTTATGCATAATTAAATCCAACTTGGAAGTTGTGTTCGCAGTGAAGTAATGAAGCTACAGAAAGAGAAACAGCTGCTGCTCTGCACTTTGTTTACAACTGAATTTTATAAAATTACAATGAGGATTAAAATGATAAATTATTATAAATCATTAGAGTTCGTTTTTCCAAAGGATTCTGAACTGATCTCAGATCTTCCAGCTGCTGATTCAGACTTATTTTATTAAAATGCTTCTTCTTGGTTTTTCATCTTGTAGTTTTTTGCTGCGCTCGTGTTTCACGGCTGATTTAAACTTCTCCTGCAGAAGTTGATCTCTTCTGTTCACTATGTGAGATTTGAGATTCAGCTGCAGAACAAACAGAAATGTTCTTGAATGCATCATCAAGGAAAGTCTGCAGCTTTGTGTTGCTTTAAAATATGAATGTTTCCATTGTTGATTCCTGTTTGTTTACTAAATGCACCTTCACAACCTGTTTGAGCCTCAGAAGTTCAGCTTGGTTTCTTATTTTAACTCCATTTGTTTGCCTGGACAGCAAAATGTAATTTTTTCCCATAACTCCATCCCGTTGTAAAAAGTGTGTTTTGAAATATTCAATATTAGAGATCATTTTTTTTTCATGTGAGAGTCTCACTTGAACAACACGGCGCTCTCTGCTTCAGCTCCACTCGCTGCTTGATTTCCCCGGAGACGCCGAGCGACTCACAAACTGATGTGAACACAATTACTGTGAGATTAATGTGGAGAAAAACAAAGCCGTGATCACGGGGCTCAGCTGAGATGTTACACACACAACTTCACAGACACACACACCCTCTCGTTGTGTACTGTTGATGCTCTGGATGATGGTGCACTTCACTTCAACATTTAGCAGGAGGAGATGTGTAATTTCCGGCTCAATCAAGACGACTAATGAACGATGTGAGAGAGAAGAGCCGGACGTCTGCAGCTGGACGCGTCCGAGGATGAACTGATAAACCTGTGGACTCCTGATGAAGAGACGTTCAGACGCCACTCGAGCGTCTCCGCCTTCGTCTCCTGTGATGAAAGAATTGATGAGGTGTTGTGTTGTGAAAGGAGACGGTGCCAAGGCTGCTCGTGTGCTGACGAGTCGTCTTTACACAACATGTAACACAACATGTAACACAACATGTAACACAACGGTGAGGAGGTTGGGAAACTGGGGAGAGAAACTTGTTCAGTTGTGAAAACAAATGATTTCTACACGCGTGCAGAGTGGAATGTCTCAAGCAGATTTGAGAAAGCAAACACTGGAATTATGTGTCTCTCTCTCTCTCTCTCTCTCTCTCTCTCTCTCTCTCTCAAGCACAACATATGTTTGAGCTTCTAGAAGCAGCTTCTACATTTCAGTGTCAGTTTAGCATAATTAGCTAAATGCTTTGTTGGACATGATACTAACATTTACTAACATGTTCCTCTGAATAAACAATGTTGTATAACTTTATACACATGCTCTAATGTCTAGCTAAACATTAATCAATATCAAGCCAGAAGAACAAGTCTAAATATACACACGACTTCCAAGAAACACAAAACTCCAAAAACTCCCCAAAAGGAAAAACCTGCACCCACACGTCATCATTGCTAACGAGAGGTTTGTCCAGGTTTCTAAATACAGATTCTGTAACAGACCAGATTCCTCTCACACTGAGCTTCTGCCTCTGGATGTTCTCAGTCTCTGCTCTGAAGAAGACTCCCGCCCTCGTGTCAGATGTTCTGAGAGCAGAACATCAGTGGAGGTGCTCAGGTCGCTGGATGTGTCTCCTCGCTCTGTGTGAGGTGCAGAAGAAGAGAAGAACCCAGAGAGCGGCTGGAGAATGATTTGATTTCATGGTCCTCAGCGATGGTGTGGCAGATCGCTCGGGGAGCAGACGTGTTTGGAGCCATCGATCTCCTCCATCAGATAAGGACGCCCAGCGACAGGCTGTTAACCTCGAGTGGTCGGAGCATGAATCCATCTCTAAACATCCCGCTGCTTCTCTCTCTGCTTCCAACACCACGTGACGCCGGGTTTCATGAAGCACAATTAAAACTCCTGACGAACGCTGAGACATGGATTGTCAGTGTGAGAGGAGCGGGAGGGTTCTTCCTCTACTCTCCGGAAAATTAGATTTGTCCGAGGCTACAAGGTTTTCCTCCGGCTGCAGCTCTGTACTGGTCGCAGATTTAATAGAGAGCGTTATTTATCCCTGCAGCGGTTTACAGGCGTTGTGAGTTACCAGGTCATCCTGTCTGAAATGTTTACGACTGTAATGAGAAGCAGTCGCTCTGGAAAGCGTTCAGCTCGGAGCGTGCCTGAAGAAACACACATGATCGGCCACTAATAGATTTGTTATAGGAAGTTTTTCATTGAGGAGAATTTGTTTTCATCATTAATGGGAGTGTTTTAAAAGAGCTGAAGGTTAATG
>NC_070635.1:1796439-1837828 GCF_947347685.1 Pleuronectes platessa
TTTGTCAACAGATGTCGTTTATTAAAAAAGAGAATACTGAGATAACGGCTTCAAAACTACACTGATGAACCTGTTAAATCATTTTAACAAGAAAAACACTTAAAAGATCTGAACAATATTTAAGATTATTTTTTCTAGGTTTTCCATAATCAACTTCCAGATGACACTGGTTCATATATGAAATTACTGAATCTGATAAAACAAGAGGCAGAAAGAAATAAAGATGGCGACCTGGGAAAGACATTAGCCTCGTTAACTTTTACCCAGAAGCCCGTCTGCTCTTCTATCCTCCCAGGAGGAGGCAGACTCTGTAACACCCCATCACTCCACAGGGGGCGCTGCACAGACCCCCCCCCTTGTGTGAAGTCGACTGAGCAGCTCCCGGCTCACGGTCACTTTTTGCCAGGAAGTGTGACATCACCGGGGTCGGTGTAATTAAGACCTTGACGATGGCGTCTGGGCGAGATGAGAGAGCAGCTGATGACACAGAGAAGGAAGTGAAGGACTTCTCCAGCCTCTAGGTTCCATTAAAGAACACTGGGAACACTGGGAACACTGGGAACACAGGAAACGGATCCGTCTGCTCCTACAAACAGGAGCGTAGCAGCATCACAGCCGTCTCTCTCCTGATGGATGAAAGTGCCGTGTCTGCAAGCGCCTCCCCTACATAGCGGAGCGCCTCCCCTGCAGCCCGCCATTCATCATGGGGGTGGGGGGGGGGGGGGGGGGGGCTGCTGCATTCATCTTAATGCAGTGCAGCCCCACACAGGTCAGAGGTCACACGCTGCTGCCATGAATCCCTCGCCCTGCCTCGGTGAGCGGGGGGAGGGGGGTGGGTGGTGCAGGGAGATAAGAGCTGCACAGTTCTGTCAGGTTAATGTTGGTATCACCTTACTAACAGTATCTGCATCAGGACGGGTCATCTACACACACACACACACACACACACACACACACACACACACTGTCCTGATGGGACGGGTAATGTGTAACCAGTGTTGAACGATGATTCCACCTTAAAACACGACTGTGAAAAACAAACTGCATACTCCACATTCCAAATCCACCTTACAGGAACATGGGGGGGATTATGAAATGGGAATTTTAGCTATTTTACACGTACATGTAAGGAAGGTTTGATGGTTCTAGAGGAGCTTTGCATTGTGGGATGACGTTAAGGCGACGTCACGAGGGGTCATCTCGTGCTAAGAGACCTGAGTCATAACAATATCCTTATTAATAAAGATGTGGGAACACACTGCTCGTCTTCACCCTTCATCTCTTTAGGTGTCCATGTTTAATATCATGTCACTGAGCAGAAATGCCTGAAGAGCTTCAGAATAATGTATAAACAAGTTTCTGGATGCTGGAGACAAAGTTCTACATCCCAAAGAGAAACATCCACTAAAGCCACAGCGGGGGAAGTTGACTCCTGAGCACAGAATTGGTTTAACAGCGACAGTCACCATCAAGAGAACGTTACATTATGATAATAAACAGATGCTTAAGCCTGGTATTATGCGTCTGTTTGTTGCCCAGCTGTGGTTCCACACACACGTTGTCCTGGAGTTGGCAGCTCCGACTGGTTCTTTTGTGGAAACTGCAGAGAAATCAGCCGAACTCGTTATCGGAGCCTCACACCGAAAACACTTCCTCACAAGTGTTATCGTCATCTCGTGAAGAAACACACCACGTTTTGCAGCTGGGTGGAAATCTGAACCACAGAGCCCACAGCTGCTCTGGTCGTCTCCTCCCACCACTCCCACCAGTCTGACGTCGCCTCCAGTCAAAAGTCTCCCATTAAGTCATTTAGATGTACAGCTTGACCACAGGAGCAGAGGAGCCAGGTGCAGAGTCGTGATTGTAAACAGCTCACAACAAACACGCCTTTCCGAGTCGTTATGTTTACTCAACACGACCTGGACTGAAACCAGTTCACACCAAATGCCTGAGGTGGTTTCTACTAAAGGAGCAAACAACCGAGGGCGAGCGACAGAGGGAGAGAGAGTTCAGAGCCACGAGGAACAGAGCGACTCCAGAGGAATGAAGGAAACCGTGTGAAACAGCTAAAGGTCACGATATCTACTCTAAAACAAACTTTGAATTCAAGACGCTAAACATTTAATCACGACCTCCCTCTCGTGCAAACGTTAAAAGCCTTATGGAAAATTAAAAACTGATGCATGATGGACAAAATGGATGAGTTCAATTAATTCTGTGCCACAAAACGACCGTTTGACATTCCTGAAGTTTAGGTATTCCATCAGTTTGCAAACCACGTAGGAGGTAAACACTGTGCAGCTCAGGTCTGAAGCCGACACACTTCTCCTAAGATCAAAACCACGTCAAGATGTTCGGTGCATCGGCTCAAACCGCTGCCACTCGACTGACGAGTCAAAGGAATCGAACTCACGGATCGGACGACACGCTGCAGCAGACCTCGGACGCCGAAACTAGAAAAGGACACTAAAGCAAAGTGTTTGTCTCAGCAGGTGAAGTGTTCGTTATTTCTCTTACTTTGCCGGCTGCTCTTGGCAGGAAGGCGTCGGGGGTAATTGGCATGCAGGCTCCGGCCGGGCAGTTAGCCGAGCCAGGTCCCGAGCGCCGGCACAAAGCACAACGGCTCTGCTGTGCCCGCAGAATTAGTTTAAAGCTGTGATTCAGCAACAGGCTGAGACCTGTACACACTGACGCTGCTGCTGATGCCATCCATCACTACAAATCCATTTCTCTGGGCAGGGCAACACACACACACACACACACACTTACAGACACACACACAGAGACACACACAGAACAGATGCAGGTAGAGATTCAGGTTTTCCACGGTTTTTAAGGCGTATATATATTTGGCAGTTGTTCAGGATCTTTTCACTTCTTAGTCACGTGCATGTGACAGGTGACTACACAAGTCAAACTCAACAAAGAGGCCGAACCCCCGGTGATAATCCACCGTGACATCACCCCTCGGTTTGCTGCCATTTTGAGTTTAGATTCTAGTTTAGAGTCACGTTGTCCATCTTGTTTTTAATGAAACCAGAAATACCAATATTGGAGGAGCAGGGGGTGGAGCCTACATGCCCACCTACACCTCCTGCCTGCACCCATTGGACGGCACTAGCTGTCAATTACACAGTGGTATGGGGCTCTGTCCTCTATTTGACTCCAACTGGGACCATCACTCACAAAACGCTGTATTGGAACAGACCTGAAACTGGGAGTTGAGATCACAAACTCCTGAGGAAAACGTTTACTGACGTTTTATAAATCAAGTGGGAACAGAGAACTTCCCCATCAGCTCCACTTCTCAGACCCTGAGTCTACGTCCATTTTTATCTCCAGACTGGGGGGGTGGGGGGGGTGGGAGGGGAGAGGGGGGGGGGGGGGGGGGGGAGCCGACTACCCACAGCTCGACTAAGTGCATCAGTCAAAGCAGATGTGGGAGGAAGACAATGGCTGGAATTGAGTTGAGGAAGGTGGTGAAGAGGGAGGAGAGGGAGGAGAGGAGGGGGGGGGGTTACAGCGGATCGACTCTTCTCATTAACTTTGCCGAGGCCTGGGGAGAGGTAGAGGAGGAGGAGGAGGCGGGGGGGGGGAGCGATGGAGAGGAGGGGGAGACGGGTTTAATGAAGACTCCTGCAGCGACGGTTCGTCTCGCCCACTGTGCGGCCCGGTGAGTCAGCCTGGCAGACAGATGGGCTGAGGGATTGATCAGCAGAGATGTGCACAGACTCCGGGGCTGTGTTTTAGTCGAGGTGGAGAACACTATCGAGGATATCAAAGGCGCTGAAATGTCACTGGATATTTCTCTAACCAGTGGGAGACAAAACTCCACTTGCACGGAGGAACGTGATCCAAATTGGAGTTTCATTTGCACCGACGGTTAGGGGGGGGCGAACACGAAAACCCAAATCACTCGGGCTTATTATTCATCAGAACGGCACCGGGTGGAGTCAGAAACAGAATCCTGGATAACTCCACCCGCTCCTGAAGCTGTGGACCACAGACTGAATAAACATGGACGTCTCTTCCTCCTGCAGCGATACAGACATAAAGTGAAACATAACCTGGATGCACAAAGCTGCCATTTGGGGCATTTGAAGCCGGAGAGTGTCTCAATGTGAGGGCGGCCTTCTTAAGAGGCCAAACCAAACCAAACCAAACCAGTCTACAGTCTGATCTGTGTCACCAGCTTGTCCCGCCCCCTTAACGCTGCCACCCAGCAACAGAGCTGCCGTCAGACACAATGATTTTCAACTGACTTTAGTTCTGCTTCATTATTCCAGATCTGTCCTTGGGAATTGTTTATTGTTGTTTATTACACGACGTACTGTTCTGCAGCTGCTGTGGCACTTCGGCCCCATGGGAACAATAAAGTTTATTTAATTTGATTTGATTGAGGTTTTAATGCCCCTCGGTTTTTAACATGTTTATCATTAACTGTTCCTTTCAAGTTGAATCTCCATCCTCAAGCTGAGAGCGTCTCATCACTTGCAGACGCCATCAGCTCTTTGAAGAAGAAGAAGTTTCTGAAAGACGCTTGAATTGAGACAGTCTGTGAAGTAGTGATCAGGGGGAGGAGCTTCCATAGCGAGGTCGAACCAATCAATCTCAAGATAGTCTCAGCTGTCAATCAAGACGATTATCCCCCATTTCTATAGCATCAATTAACCAATTAAAACCAAACCGGCACTGGATTCTACATCTATGTGATAAAAACTAGCTAAAATGACCTTTTGATCCATGTCCCATCTTCTAACATGGAGGAGACAGTATTCATGAGACATACTGCAGCCAGCCTCCAGGTGGCGATCGAGACACTTCTGTCGAGTCCATCTTTATAAACCGTCTCTGCTGCTGACATATTGTAACCGAGGCTTTTCGGTGTCCCGCCCCCCCCCCCCCCCGCTCTGCTGTCCTCTGTCGAGAGCTGTCCCACTTTCAGCCCCGGCTCTGTGTGACATCTATCTTTCACACGTCCCCGCTAACCCGGCGCCGCCGCTCTCATTTTCCTCGTCTATTGTTCCAGGCTCAGAGATTCAGCCCCGGCACAGTGAGCCCCTGCAATTCTGTCATCTCCACAAACTCAATACTTCGCCTGCACTGCTGATAAGCAGCCAAACACCGAGGTGGTGAATAAATCACAATACGGCACACACACACACTTCTGACACCAGGAGGAGGCCTATTTATTTGGTGTATTTTCAGGTGTATTGAGGGATTCTGAATCCAGTGGCGTGTGCAACTCCTTGCTGAATCTCATAGTACACAATGTGTGCATCAGTCCAATCCCTGCAGAGAGACACTGAACAAAGAGAAGATATCCGCCTGTTGTCAGAGAAAGGCTTTTGTATGAATCTGATTTGAAATGAGGAAGTTCTCATTTGATATGAAAATAAAACTGCATTTCATGGTTTTTAAATCTGCAGATTTGGGATATTCAAAGCAAATAAGAGGAAAAATTATATATCTATATTCTGAGGAATCTGCAAAAATGTTGAGATAAAAAACGGCCGTGGATTTGCCCGGATTCCAGATCTGATCCAAAACTTTACACATTTCTTCGTGATCCTGATGCATCCTTACACCAAGTTCCATGTTAATCTGTTGTGTAGTTTTTGTGTAATCCTACTTAACTAGAGACAAACACAGGAGGTCTCTAGAAACATGTCTCCACCAAGGCCCAACACTTCCTTTAATTCAATCCAGTTTTACACACAGATGGATTTCAGTCCCTTAAATATGTCATCATGGAAAATGTTAAAAAAAAAAGCTTGATCCACCAAAATGGACCAATAAGAAGCTTCCATCCGTCCACCAAGTCTTTTTGTTTAATTCTGCAAACAGACACATGACAGTGAAACACAGAAGCTCCTCGGCAACTTAAAGCATGAAGCCTGAACAGAATCTCAACATCTCTCTATCTGAGGAGTCGCTGGAGGCTCAAGTCACAAAGAGTCGAGGCTGTAACACTAGAGAACAATGTCCTCTACAGACGCACAATCCATTCTGTCTGTGTTGTCTGTAATTTTCCGTCACGTGACTTCCACCAGTTCTCTTCTCCTTGTCAAACTAGTTATTTGGCTCCAGCACTAGAATTACCAGCTGTTTGAGTGATGGACCGGTTTCTTATCGGTACAGATTTAAGGACAAGGCAGAAAATCAAATAACCTCAGAACAACAACATGATGGACGAGTTTATCGTTTTATTTATGTAATTGTGGTGAATTGAAGTTTTTATTCTGAATGGAATATCCAGCTTAAGTGTGAAAAGGTCTTTTTTAATGCGTCTCTCAAATTAGTTTTGTGCTTTTGCAAATAGCTGCAGCCAAACCCTCTTGTTGCTGAAGGCAAAGCCGACATAATGGGGAAAAAATTACTGTTATGTTTAATAAATATATTAAAAGAGAATTGAATGTTATCAAACCCCCATGACAGAGAAATGTAATAACAGCATTTTACAGTTTATCCATAAACTTCATTATAATTTACTAAAAATAAACCAAACATATGTTCACGTTCTCTGCGTTCGGTAAAAAATAAAAGTTTTCACATCAACAAACCGATGCAAATATCCTCCGTGTGTGTGTGTTGTTGGATAACAGACTAATTGGTCAGGCTCTATTTTTAATGAGTCTCTAAAATGACCTGGGCGGTGATGTCCGCAGGTTCAGGGCTTTTCAATTAGCAGCAGGATATTATGCAGGTAATTAAAATTCCCTCCCGGTGGTGAAGCCACTTCACAAAAGAGGTTTTATATTTACAGCTGAACAGTTAGCACAAGTAATGACGGTTTAAAAAAAAGAGAAAGAAAGAGAGAAGAGCAAACCGAAGACGTCACCGGATTTATGAAAGAAAGGTTTTCATAAGTCTAAATGAAATCACCGCCTGCTCCTGATGCACCGAGTCGGTTTGAGTCTCATGTGCCTGTGACACATTTCTTTGACATTTGCTGAAGGACTGTAACCGACCTGGCAGAGACAGAGCATCGAGTTTGACAGATTCTTGTAGTTAGATCTGTGGAGGAGGAGGAGGAGGAGGAGGAGGAGCACCCCCCACCCCCACCCCCCCGGGGGTCTGCAACAATTCAGTGCCTTAACGCTGTCACCATAGTTCCCACTGGCTGACACCGCTGGCGCTGGCGAGTGGACTGGTCGCACTGGAACATCTGAGACGACACTGGCAGAGCCTGTGTGCATCGTCTCACAATGAAGACCTCGGGGAACGAGGGAGGAGTCACAGAGAGCCAGTTGCTTTTAGAGGAAGTGAAGAACTTTGGTGGTGAAACACGGCGGAGGGCAAGGAGGAGGGCGAGGAGACACAGGCCTGGCAGGGCGTCCATCTCCAGCTGGCGTACGGTGGAATGTTAATTAGGCCGGCAAACACCAGACACCTCCTTCCTGAATGTCACATCCTCATGTGGAGCCGGGGAGACGCCGACGGGTTCTGTTTCCTCCCGTCGGGCAAAACGCTGCCGTTGTTTGTTTGTCTTTCCAGCGGCACTTTCTCCTGTGTTCTTATTTATTTATATATTTATATAGATGTTTTTTTTTTTTTTAACCCCGGAGCTTTTTCTTTTTAAGATTCCGCGGCTCCTCCTCTCAGCCCTTCTGTCGTGTGATGAATGGCTCCATTTCAACTCCAGCGTTTTTTGGGTCTTTTTTCATTTTAGCTGCGATAGATTACAATCTGTGCAATTGTGTAGAAAACAAGATTGATCTGCTAAAACACAGTGGGGCAGGGCGTGTGGGGGGGGGGGGGGGGGGTACAGACTGCACTTAAGCCTCATGTAGAAAGTCTCAGACACATTTGGTTTGATGCAGGTTTCTCGGCTCCTGCAGAAACAGGACTTGATAAGAAAAGGGCTGAGGGGGGGGGGGGGGGGGGGCGTAAACAAACGTGCTGGTGGTTTGTAATGAGACTTGACAGAGTGAGAGCGCTGTGGCCTTTTAAATGGCAGCGCTCGTTATCAGCCCCGTTTCACAGCCTCCGAGGGGCAGACACCCAGATAATTGGTCATCAGTAACGAAGGCGTCGGACCGGAGGTTGCTCAACCAACGAGGCAGCGTCACGGAGGAATCGAACCCCAGCGTGTGTGCAGGTTCAAGTTCCACTGTTTCTCATGATTTATCTATATCACAGTGTCTAACCATTGGCCTTGGGTTGCCTTTGAATATTAAGCAAACCCTGAAATTACTTGTAATAATAAGTTCCTCCCTCTCGAACCAGGCAGTATTAATCACACGGGGCAAGTGGATTGGAAAATGAATCCCTGCCGCGAAGGTGAGAGGAGCAGCGCGATGTTCAGCAGGGACTCAGGGAGGTTTCTGCTCAGGACAGTTAATATGAAAACTGAATATGTTCCTTTTTTAATAATCATTGGGTCATTGCAAGAGAGGGAGTTTGTGTAAGTTGTTTTAAATTGCACGACTGAAACGAAGGACAGGGGTTTTGGAGGAAGTTGGAGGTGCAATAACTCACAAGCCGTCAGCTCTCCTCTCCTCCAGCAGAGAAAGAGAAATGATATTTTTTTTACATTCTGCAGCCGGACGCCAGGAGAGAGAGAAAAGAGAGAAAGAGTCGAACGGTGCAACAGAGAAAAGACAAACCTGTCCGAGGTCCACGGGGTTGAACTGTGTACACGCCGGCTGCCAGCTTACATTTAGTCTTAGTGTCACAGTTTGTTGAGGAGCATCACGGACACACTAAAAAGATCGGGCTCCCCCCCCCCCCCCCCACCACCACCACCACCCAGCTGAAGAGTTTCTAAACGTCACTCACGATCATGCAGCCGCCAGGGAGAGAATAGAGAGAGAGAGAGAGAGAGGGTGGAACAGGACTGAGATCCACAGAGAGAGAAAGACAGAGAGAGACAAAGAGGAGAGAGGTATAAAGAGTAAGAAAGTTAATCCTCCTCTCCCGTGGAGCTCGGTCCTGAAAAGGCTCCTGAGCTGCAGCGATTGGACGAAGGACAACAGGTCATCCTGAAGTCTACAGGTTTACGGCCATCTTAGAGCGGAGCCCCGTTTCCATCCTCTCCTCTCTCCTCCCTCCTCCCTCTCCCCTCCTCCCTCCTCTCTCCTCCCTCCTCTCTCCTCCCTCCTCTCTCCTCTCTCCTCCCTCCTCCAGCAGAGAGCGTGGGAACGGCTCTCCGAGCGCCGGGCGGAGGCGGACGCCCCGACTCGGACTTATCGACCTGCGCTCAGCGGTGCACATCTTCATGCCCGATGTGGCCTCCTGCCAAACGCACCGCAGTTTAAAATGGAACGTATTGATCACCAGTGAATCTATGAGCGTGCTCTCATGAAGCTGTGGAGAACAAAGTGATGCTTATATAACACAGAGGAGGACTCAACGGGCTGCAGAGGGTTTCACATTAACCTGTTTCATGCAGAAACAAATTGTGCAACACAAATGAAACATGTTTGTGTTGGTTTTCAAGGGATTTTGGAATCATTGGGATATTGTGAAAGCTTTCAGAGTCAGACTGAGTGGACTACAGTTCCCATAATGCTCTGGGGGATCCAAATGGTAAATGCAATCATTTCAACACATTCCTATTGGTCTGAGGGTCATTTCAAGCCGTTTTGGTTTCAGTTGAACTGGATTCACCTCGAGCGACGCATGTGAACACATCTTAACCAGCGTCTGTAGCAAAGAGGCCCGGTGTCAGTCAGTCTTCAGGTCTGTGCTTCCAGAGCTGGACCTCACAGCCTGTTCAGGTCTCAGCTCCAGTCAGGCGGCGAAGGCAGGATGTCAAACACGACGTTAATATCCAGACGCTGGAGTGACGCCCTGAAGAGGCTCTTTCCTCTCCGAGCTGACACCGCTGATTTAAATATCAAAACATGATGTAAAACGGTGATTAAAAGCCAATTACAGCGCGCGTCAATTAAAAGTCAATTACGTGTTTTAAAGGGCTGCAAGTGGGTTCGTGCCAAGGTGGTGGCGGAGGAAGCAGAGAACAAAGGAGGAGGAGGACGGATACAGAGCAGGGAAGTGAAGGAGGAGAAGGAAAGAAAGGGTTGAGGGCGGCTGCTGGAGTCAACATTTGGATTTATATAGTATTTCAAAGTCAGACGTGAGGACACGGTCTTCTGCAGAGACGGGATTTCTTCCACTCTCGTCACCGTGCAGTCATGAATAATGAACCATTTGCTTTAAGGCAGCATTCAATTAAGAGCCCGATCCACTGGGAACACGAGTGGGAATGCTTTCTGACAAAAGCTTAAAATATAATAATAATAAAGCCGATCGGCCCTTTTATTCAAATGGTTCCATTAGAAAGTCCTACAGCCTCCCTCCTGGCCACGTTTCAGCTGACTGATCCTGTATTACTTATTTATGCGGCAGTAATGAACTGTAAATATGAAAAAGGGGCAAAGCGGGGGTAAAGAAATTATGTATTCCGGCTCAGTGTACGTTACAGCTGCCAGGTTTCTGATCCCCCGCCTGGAGCCGGCAGGAGAGGCCGTGTTGAGAAGCAGCGGAGGTGACACGCCGCCGGTTCAGCCCCGACACTCCGGGACACGAGGCTGAGGCGCCGCTGCCGGATTCACCTTCAGACGGTGGAGCGGTCCTCATCCCTCAGGGGCTCTGCCGGCAGGAACAACCCAAACAGCCGAGGGCTACGCCGCTGCCGCCTAAGCATCTTTTAATTATTGAGAAAAGCCTGAAATTGCCACGTACAGAACCCTCCACTCGGGGGGGGGGGGGGGGGTAATGAAGACGCGAGGAGCGAGGAGGGGAGTTTCAGAAAGGTGTCACGACGGGTTAGAGCCGAGAGGGTCTGTGTTCGACTCTGTCTCAGCCTCGTTTCATGTTTTTCAAAAGGTCCCAAGAAAATATGAGCAGCAGTGCAGCCGGCTTCAGCCCGGTGGTTAAATGCACTGTCACCCGTCAGCGATTCCTCCGCCTGCCTCCACTCGCTGGGTCGCTCCATCCCTTCCCCTCGCTAATTCACCCAAATCACCACCAAATCAACCCGTGCACACGATCAGCAGGAACTCATTCAGCTCACGCACGCCAGTGTAAGACTGTAATCAAGCAAACAAGCCACAGTGTGCAGCCGAGCACTTTCCTTCAAACCTCTGAGGCTCAGAAAGGAGGGTGGGGGGGGTGGGGGGGTAGTTAGAGTCTGGGGTTATTTAAAGGAAGGGTTAGACTTGGGGTTACCAACACTGTCAAACCTCGGCTGGCTCCGCCCCCTCTCATTTGTCTGGCGTTATTTACGCGACACATTGTTGTACTTTGTTTTTCCTCCACATGAACTCTTGGATGTCTTGGCCTCGCTCCCCCCCCCCCCACCCCCCCAACACAAGTTTTCCTACAAAATGCTGCCTTGGTAAAACTCAGTTTATTGGTTTTGTTAAGCAATAACTCTGAATCAATAATAATCAGGTATTAAACATAAAGATTGGTTTGGTGTTCGTCCAAGAACTGTTGTTTCGATAGCTTTTCATTTTCATGTTTAATAGAGTGGACACAGTCCTTCATGAACCCGGCTGCTGTGAGGATCAATACGGAGAGAATGCACCAGGCATCAGTTTCTCCTGCTGACCAGTGCTGTCTGGGACGGTTTGTTCTGCCATTTAAAACCTGTATTAAAGAGTTGGCATGAATCAAACAGTAAATGCATCTGAGACACAATGTCCCATAAATTTGTTTTCCCCATAAAACAAATCTTTAACGGCCTCGCTGGCAATCCTCATTCACCTGGAAACGATTCCACTCCTCAACCACCGAGCTCACAAGGACATTAAATAATTATGACACGTAAAAAAAAGTCTTTGTTTTTAGAAACATAAAACTCAATACAGCTGCTTTTATTTGTAGCTCTGAGCTCTAAAGCTCTAAATGCTTCATTTCATCAGATTCACGATCACCCATCAAGAATCACTGGAATTAGAAACGTCCAAATATAATCTCCTGACGTCCGTGTGGTCCCTGGAAAACGCTCGAGGTTTTTCATCCCAGATAAAAAAACTCTTTGTAAATTATAATTTTAATGTCCTGTGACCCAACGACTGTTACACACTGATTCTTTAAATAGAAGATCAGACTTAAGATAAGTGTAAATATCAAAAAGATAAGATCCCCCAACATAACCATAAGTTCATATCAAGGTAAAGATAAATATATCTGGAGCAACTGACCTCGACCAATACATCAGTCAATGAGCCTTTCCCAGATATAACAGTATCACTTTAAACAATTGCAGAAAACAATATAAATATGTATATTTATTGGGGTTTCTCAATATAGATATTTGAAACTCAGTCATAATTCAAGTCAATGATATTCCTAAACTTATTGTCAGGTGATAGAGATATCTTGAATTTGAGTTATGAAATCTTAATAGTACTATATCTTAATTAAAGTCAATACTTTCATAAGCAGAGACAAGTTGATAGGATGAGTAACTGGTTTTGCAGCTTTTGCCCGAATAATCAATTAATCAAAACAATAAAAAAATGACAGATTTATAGATTATGAAAATAGTTGCAGCCCTATTGTAGTTATAATTCATCGGCACTATAAAGTATTGTCTCTGAGATTTGGAAACACATCACTGCCAATATCAAAACTAGATCAGTAAACTTTATTCTGAAAACCAGGCGGCTGCCGGCTGATGAACCGTGAATCGATAGAAGACAAATCTGCAGAGACAGTGAGACTCTGTCTGTCTCAGTTGTGTGTGTGATCGTGAGCGGGTCTCCCACAAACCAAACATGTCGAGAGAGCCGACTCGTCTGCCTGGGGGGGGGGATGTGAGTTGTTTATGTTGCTCGAGAGGCAGATTTCATCGTCCAATTTGTAACTGTGTGGACAGTCACACAGACGCCAGGCAACATCGCCAATAGTGTTTGTGCAGCAGAATTTAGAGGAGGGTGGGAGGAGGGTGGGGGGTGGGGGGGGCACTGAAGCTGGATTCTGCTCTGTTATGCATAACCACAACAGCCGAGAGAGCCGCGGTGAATTGCATTAAAACTTCCTAGACAGCGGCCAGAATCCTTCGGCCACAAGGAAGAATTCCCATCGCCTGCTGCGCCGAACCTTCCAAACTCTGCGTGAGCGTCCAGGACTCGTCTTCTGAGCGGGGGGGGGGGGGGGGGGGTGACTTCCAGCCGAAGAGCTCCGGCTCGGCTCATTTCCATTTGCAAAGGGGGAGGATGAGTGCCGGCGCAGAGGGGGGGGGGGCGGACGTGCGGAGAGAACGGCCGAGCGGCGGGGGAGGAGCAGCCGACTTGTTGAACTTGGCGCGTGGAGGAGCTCCGATCCTCAACAGAACTCCGGAGCGGTTCTCCCTCTCTCCACGTCCGGCCCTCGAGACGACGCCGGCCCCGAGTCTCTGAGTCGATGTTCTGCAGCTGGAGAGCCGAGCCCGGTTTGTGCAGAAAACTGAGAAGAGACCGAAACAACCTTGAGAAAAAATATAATCCTCCCACAGCGTAAACCTCATGAAAACAAACCCCCGTGCAGCACTGGTGCATTCTTCTGCCCGAGAGTAATGTGAGACAAAACACACATAAAGTTTGGGTTCTGAAATATTTCTTTATTGTTGCTGCTTTATGTGTGTGTAACCTTTGAGGTAGGAATAAAGTGATGACTAATTTACGGGATTATGTGGTGGGGGAGTGCCAAACTGGGCCCAGAGGAAGGGGGGGGGGGGGAGATACACAATGCAGTCAAAAAGTATTAGGGCGGCGACACGTGATTTGTTGTTTTGTTCTGTAAACCAGAAAATAGGATTTGAAGTGAAAACACCGGCCGAGGTTAAAGAGCTGAGGTTAATTTGAGGTTGTTTACATTCAAATTGGGAGAACAGGGAGAAGTGGAGCCTCGGTTTGAGGAAAACACACAACGGGACGAATCCTCCTGAGCCAACTACACAACCACAGCCGAGGAGTGTTTCATGTTCAGTCACGTGACCTCAGTCCAACACGCTTCACAGCTGGAAGCCTCAAAAAGGCCCCAACACAAACAATCATGCTTTGATTTAAGTTGAACTGGTTCATCAACTCTCCAGCTGCAGATCCTGGGCGGTTGTGTACGAGAAGGGCTGAAGTGTTTATCCACTGTGGATCTAAACACTCGCACTAAAGACGGGATTCAGCTTCATAAGCTCACATGTGTGTTACACTGAAAGACTGTTTGTGTACTTTAAGCTGCGTGAGACAAACTGCAGCCGTTTCATCTGCAGGTTTTTTTCTCTCTCCGGACAATCGGCTCCAAACATTCTTTGGACTTTGAATTTCACACGTAAACAACAACCGGCAGCAGATTCTCCAAGTCCGACGTGTTCACAACAACAAGGAGATGTGGGCCGGGGGTCGCGTCTGGGTGGAGAAGCAGGGGGCGGAGTCATGATGTGTTCGCTCTGCTGCTGGAATCACGTGTTTCTGTTTCCTATCTGCAAAAAGCTTTCAAACTTTCTAAAAACACAGATTCTACGAGTCCTCTTTTTCACCCGGAGATATTTGTTCGTTTTATTTTTTGGCTAGCTCGCTTATTTTCCGTATTCTCACATTCTTCAAGTGAACTGGCAAGAAAAACTTTGGAGAATATCCAGAGCATCGGACTCGGACGTTTCTCCGATACAGCTCCTCTGGATAATTTCTCGAGAATCTCTGAAAGCAGCCGTATTGTGCGATTACGTATATTTCTGAGATATCAGGTTATCCATAGTTTTGGAGTGTCACAGCTAGAATTCAATGCCAGAACATCGAGTACCTTCCGTCTATTACGTCATTACAGCATCTTGTGTGCAGCTGCAGTCCAGGTGGAGGAAGAAGAACTTCAAGGACTCGTCATTTTCAAACCACCTGAGCTGCACCTCAGACTAAAAAGTAAAGTTTGGCTGAACAGGAGGGAAAGTTAGCAGGGATATGAGCTGCACTTAAGAGAAGCAGAGGGAGTAGAACAGATAAACGTGTGCACTCCCTTGTGTTGTTTTTTCCCAGGAACCAGTTTGTTTCCACCTGCTGGGATGAAGTGGCAGCAGTTAAGTTGTCCTCTCGCTTCTCCTCCTCCTCCTTCTTCTTTAACAACGTCCCACGCCCTGTTTGCCAACGTATGGAGCGACACACACACACACACGGATACACAAGTGTGCAATCACACACCCACAAACCTGCGCATTTGGCCGAGCCACTTTATGGAAGCACAAACACCGGGTGAGAGCAGAAGCTGCAGAGTCTGGTTTTTTCTCCACAGCAGAGAACATGGCCGGAGCCTTCTGGTTTCTCACGACGGATTAATAAACCACCAACACTTAGTGGACTCACTTCATTTGCCAGGAATAAATCCATGGTTTCCTCACAATGACAGAAAAGCCCTTTGAAAAACAGAATTCTGACCACAAATGGGATTTGTGCTATCACACTGAGCAGCAGTTCAAAACGAGATGAGTCACCCGTCCCCCCCCCCCGAAACGCCAAAGAAAGAGCCGGATATAAAAAAAGCCTTTTAGAACTCCTCCAGGAATCTAGAAGCAGAAACGCTGCCTTAAATAACAATTTGTGTCCGACGTGGTTTGTTCACAAAAGTCAAGTGGAGTTAAAAAAATAAATAATCTGCAGATCTGCCTCTGCCTGCGAGTCCAAGTCACTCACACTCCACATCACACTGCTGATGCTTGAACTGGTTGTGATGGGTTGGAATGATTTCATGAGAGCACCTGATGAGCTCGGATTTTAGAGTGAACTGTCAAAACCGGTGCTTTTGTTATCCAGCACCGGTGAAGGTCAAACATCCGAGTGGAAGCAGATATGAGGAGAAACACATCTTTAAGTGGAGGTGGAGCACGAATGTGACGGAGGTTATCAAACATCTTTGGATTTCTCAAACTGAAAACAGGTCCAGCAGCGTTTCCAAACTTTTAAGTACCTGTAAAGTGACGAGTAGGTTTGACGGCAGACCTATAGAACAGTTTAAGAGTAAAATGCGGTGAAACCGGTCGGTGTGTGAGTGACAGTCCATCGGTGAGGTGATGAAACCAGATGTGAGCAGAAGCAAAACCTCCTGAAACGGCTCCTGAGCTGAAACGAGTCGACGACTTGATCTGGAGTGTTCGACACAAAGCCGTGTTCTGTAGCCGGCGGTGTCGACTCCGCCTCCTCCTCAGCGGCCCGCCCACTCCACGGGGGGGGGGGTTCTCCACTCGGAGCTAGAGAGTGCGGAATCACCATGGAAGTAGAGACGGCTGTTTGGCATCTTGGTTTGAAAACACTTTCCCGGTTTGAGGGGTTTGACGACAGCACAACTTCACACTTGTGAAAAACCTCCGACTGCACATTGCCGCTGTCTCCATCCCCCCCCCCCCCCCCCCCTCGGTAAGGCAATCATCTCCACCCCGCGGTGCGAGAGCGTCTTAGCTGTGGCAGATGAAGGCAGGGAGATTGTCAGTAATGACGGGTCCACCAGCGCTGAAGCTTCCCAGAGCTGCTTGTTTCAGCAGTAATTACAATGGGGGGGGGGGGGGGGGGGGGGGGGGGGACTGTTTCTAAAAAGCTTACCACGCCGTTTGCTTGTGATGCCGTGTGTCAACTTTCTTCTACGGTAGGCAAGTCTCCGGGATAAGCAGAGACGAGACTTAAGAGCTAAACAAAACGCGTGAAACAAAGAGGTAGAAGGAGGAGGAGGAGGAGGAGGAGGAGGAGGAGGAGGCGCTCACTCGGGAATGATGTGGAGGCCCCGGCGCCGACAACTGGGGGGGGGGGGGGCTCCGGAGGCTATGAATAGGGATGAGATTGGATCATTGGTGCTCAGTGTTCTCCAATCACAGCCCCGGTGAAGACGCCGAGCGTGGTGATAAGACCGGTGAAAAGGAATGGGACGATGGACTGCGAGCGACAGGAGAGAGAGAGAGAGAGCAAGAGAGAGAGAGAGCGAGCGAGCGAGTGATTGAGAACAAGCACCAACAGGAAGAGAGGCCTGAGATAAGTTTGTCTGAAAGGACTCAGAGAGAAGATGAATCCATCCTCTTGCTGCCGTTTGCCACTTCCTCTCAAGCCGACCCTCAGCCATCACCTGCTTCACCCTCGCCTCCCGCTCTGGTCCCACCCCCCCCAGCCTCTGGAACACACAGGTGCTCATGAAGAGAGCGCTTAACCCCCCCCCTCTCTCTCTCCATGGAGGTATGTGCTGATGTGTGGAGAAATTCAGGGGATGAACAGAAGCCGTGGAGAGAGAGAGAGAGAGAGAGAGAGAGAGAGAAAACTCTGCTTCTACATCACACAATTGGGCCAAAAATTGGATATGGAGTGCCGGGTTGAAACCTGCTGAGAAGGAGTGAATGGAGATTAACTTATCCCAAACACCCACACGTGTGTAGAGGTATGAGACGGGGGGGGGGGGGGGGGGGGGCTATTGAGAAATGGTGGGAGTTATGGGGTCCGGGGACACGGGAAGATTCTCTCCGGCGGTGTCAGTTAGCATAGAGCAGTCATCTATCACGGGTCAGTCCTGCGGGGGGGGGGGGGGTTGTGATAAAACGGCCACTTAATTCAAGTCGGGCGGCTCCAGAGGAAAAAATACAGGCCTCAAGATAATTGAATTCACAGGAAGGAAAAAAAGCAAACTGATTATTTATAGGTTTTTAAGGATTAAATAAATATGATATATATACAAGGGGGGGGGGGAGCTTAACATGTATTTCCATACATATAAATCCTACAATGTCAATTAGTGGGTTTGTTTTACCAACACACTCCTGACCCTGGGATTAACTATTAACATGACAGGCTGCACATGTGACCACATGTTTTCATTCAGCTCCCGCGAGGCTGTAACAGGTTTTTTTTATATTTAAAAAAGACAAGTTATTCTACATAATGGATCATCAGGACCAGATGCTTCAACTTCAAAATCAGGTGGAGCAGAAACCTTTACGCTCGGATTCTCACGTTCTAGATGTTCCATCGATGAAGAACCTCTGTGTGTGGGGGGGGGGGGGGGTAAATCAGGTTTTAAAAAGGAGACATTCATCTTGTTCATTTGATTTGTGTGAATGGAATATCTTGGAACAGTTGGTTTGTCAAAAGATACAACATGATGTCATCATCTTTGGTTCTCAGTAGATATGAGCCTCTCACAGACATTATTTACATTATTTGTTTTTTAAATAAGTTTCTGAATTTAAATTTAATATATTTGGCGGTATTGTTGGTGTCGTTAAATTCCAGAGATCACATTTTACTCAATGTGAGGGTTCCTTTCTTCTGCAGTTTGTTATTGTTTTCATGTGTTATGACTCTAAATTAAAAAAAGCCCTGATAAATAATCATAAAACCTGGTTCTTTAAGAGCGGAGGGCATCAATCTGTGAGCGTCTTCATTAGTCAGCGGCCGGCACCTCAATAAACCGACTCAATTAAACCCAAGCTGAGCAATTACCCATTAAGAAGACATACGTGAGCAATTAATACAGCAATCCACCTTAATGCCCCACCTCGGGAATCTGTAAACATCAATTATAAGAAGAAAATAAATAAAGGAGCCTCTGAGATGAACAGCCTGGTACTGTGCGACAGTCACAGCTTGATATTAGCAACATATTAATAAATCTATATCCCAGGAGGCTCATGTGCGACCTCCTGCTCCAGATCAGCCGTAAAGTGACAAATATTTCTGTTGGACGGTTTGAAAACTTCCCCCGAAAAATAAAAATGTGCCAGTTTCTATGTGACGGATTTATGAGGGAACAATCGTCGGTAATAAAAATGAAAAAGGACATAACGCAGCTCCACTGCTCCGCTCTCAATCACACTGGTACTTCCACCCGGTGCCAGAGCTTCTGGTCAATAACCAGTAACTGCAGCAGCCGAGCCCGTAAACCACCGACTTTTATGATCGGTGGAGTCTGGTCTGTCCGCCCCCCCCGCTCCGTCAGAGGAGAAGCTGGCAGGGGATCGACTCCACAACCTGCTGCCGCTCACATCCAGATAATACTTAATGATTCAGCCGCCAATTAAATTCTCCACCGATCATTTCAA
This sequence comes from Pleuronectes platessa, assembly GCF_947347685.1. Taxonomy (NCBI): domain Eukaryota; kingdom Metazoa; phylum Chordata; class Actinopteri; order Pleuronectiformes; family Pleuronectidae; genus Pleuronectes; species Pleuronectes platessa. The sequence continues at coordinate 1,815,434 of NC_070635.1, forward strand.
TCTGTAAAATGACTCTTTCCTGAGGCCACTGATTGTTTTATGTAACCAACCAGGAACTGATATTTCTTTCCGTTAACCACCAAACAGAATGTGAGCGTGAAACCGGCTCAGATCTGAGAACCAGCGTTTTGTGATAAAACCTGATGATTTCAAAAGCTTGTGATTCATTTTCCGTTTGATGAATCGTTAAATCAGATGATCGCCTCAGCTCGGGTTTATTGTTCTGGTAATTGGACCAGTGGGTGGAAGCAAGTCCAATTAGAACTTAATTAGGTCACAGAACCCAACACAGTATTTATCACAAGATGTTTTCAGACGTGAACTCTGGAAAACGACCGGAAAATTTGGGTCTGGACATTTTATTCTGTTTCCCAGCCATCGGTGTGTTTGAGCTAAAGCAACAACATTAAGGACAAAAACAACAAAGTGAAGTTGTTGCTTCGGTTCAGAACAAAGTCAACAACGTGCAGGTCTGACTGCCCCCCCACCACCCCCCAAAGCAAACTGATAGAATCTAAAATACAGTTTAAGTAAGCGGTACTAATGACGTGACTTAAAACGGAATAAGATAAAACGCAATCCCAGCTGCTGCTGAGGAGGAGGAGGAAGAAGAGGAAGAGGAGGAGGAAGAAGAGGAAGAGGAGGAGGAAGTCACAGTTAATGACATAATCCTCATCGCTGAGCCAAAGCTAACTAACCTTTATTAAGGGTTACGTCAGAGTGAAGCTTTAAATGGCTTACTGACATCTCAAAGGATGTGTGTGTTTGTGTGTGTGTGTGTGTTTGTGTGTGTGTGTGTGTGTCTGTTAAACTGCACTTTCTGATCATCGAGGGGAATCATGTTTAATCCCCCAAACCCACGAGTCCACTCAGTGTAATTAACATGATGCACATTCACATGTAATTTGTTAAAGTTACACACTCGTAACAAAGGCCTTGAAACAATGAACCCTTTGAACCGTTAATGCAATTAAGACCTTGATTGACTTTAAATGTTGAAACCAAATATAAACAGAGATTATTGTCAAGACGTCACAAACACAAACTGTTGGATCAATATGAGACCTCAGTGTTTGTTTGACGTGATATGAAAACTTATATTTTACAATGCAGAAAAGATCTATGTTTACTTTTTACATTAATAAAGTACATTGGTTTAAATGTGTCTTGCAAATTACTCTTCAATATTAGTATCGACTCCAAAAATCCATGTTGGTCCGGCTCTAGATGGAACTAAATATTAATAATGATAAGTGCCTCCTGTTTGTTTGTGCAAAAGTTTATATTAATGGATTTTGTGACTCATCATCAGTCTTACTTTTACTTGAGGGATGATAATGCTCAAAGTTTTAGTTCCCATGATGCAATAGGAGTAATTTTTCAAGGGATTTTGAAAGTTGTGCAGCAGTTTCAGCTTCTGGCCTCGTTTCTCAGCCTGTTCTGCTGAATTTGCCAAAAAAAGAAACCGTAGAAAACTTAAAAACAAACGTGTTGAGTCCTGTTGTTGTTCAGAACGTCTGATTCTCTCTGATTCTTAAGTGGATTTAAGGAAGTTTAATTCAGTCTCCAAGCACGAGGAATGTGCATCGTGCAGAGTTATGAGAAACTAAAGGATTTTAAAACATCCTGCATTTCACAACACAACACTGTGCATGTGACAGAAAACACAATTAATAAAAAAACGTGTACGCACATTAACCTCCCATCGAACAAAGCAACTCACCGAGTGTTAATGTGCTGACGAGACTTTCACACAAGAAACTTTTCTTTGTCTGTTCGGATCGTGAAGCTTCCTCCGTGTTTTCTAAAGAATTAAACAAAGAACCTTAAGAATCTGTGAGGAAACTTCGGCCAGGTGATAATGACTCCATCCAGACATCCTGAGAATCCTGCTGAATAATGCTCAGTGGATCAGACCCCGGATCAGATTAGTCCCAGACACAGGATAAGGTAGAGAAGAGAGTTCACGTTCTACTGAATTATTTCCTTTCAAAGTGAATGAACTCCCAGGGAGGAAAAGAAAAAAGTGTCAAACTAATTTGGAGTGTCTCACCTCTGCGTGCACTGTGGATTCTGGCAGCGGATTGTTATTAAAATATTAAAATATGTCTTCAGGCGCGTCAGGGAACATGTGACTCTGCAAACAAGAGGAAGAGCAGCGGAGACACACAAACGCTTTGATGCTCATCCTTGAATATTCTTCTGTTGTATGAGTTTGTCTTTATGTTTGGATCTATTCATAATCAATCGTTGTGTGTTCATGTTTGTAAGAGTTATATAATAAGTTGTGTATACACAGAGATGTGTCCACGACCCCCCCCCCCTCGAGGTCACATGTCTCGGCGTCTCTTCAGGAACCCTCTCAGTCTCTGCTCGCGGTGGACCTCATTTCTCCCACCTTCCAAAGTCCCTGTATCCCCTGTAGCTTTGAAGTCCAGCCAGCAAAGGGCTTTGAGAAAAAGAAAAAGAGCCTGCAATCCCCCCCCCCACCATGACCGGGGTGGAGGATTAGCCGAGCCCTGCAGGACCGAGTGGAAAGAGTGAGGAAGAGGGCTGGAGGAGGAGCGGCGCCATTTTTCCACAAGAGGCCGTACAGGCACAAGAACTTCTCCCTGCGGCCGGAGCTGTGGGGGATTAACAAGCAGCTAAGGAAGCAGAGAACAGACCTCCAGCCTCTTTGCACCAGCTCCACAGAAAAAACAATTTACAGCTGGGAACTGAGGGAGGATGTTGGTTCTCCTCCACGCAGCACCTGCCTCCTTCAAATCAGAAAACTTTCTGGTGAGTCGCTCACAAAATCGGCTTTTATGGGAAAGCAGACATTTTGCAGGGGGGGGGGGGGCATAAGTCTTTATTTATTGAATTGACGCAGAGGCTTAATTTTAATGTTCAAAAGAACAGTTCGCTAATCAACAGGAGAGATGATCGGTCACAGGGGGGTGGGGGGATAATTACCTCCATCCCCAAGATTACACAAATATTACTCAACAGATTCTGAAGAAACTCTGTGGAAGGATGAAGTACGGAAAAAACAAACATCACTTGGTTTAATTTACCAAATTTGGGCTTTTTATTGACATTTTCATTGATTTATCAGGAAGAATTCATGGATGAGGCCCATTAAGGTAACGTTTCCTTCTTTGTCTCGCGTTGGGACAAATTGGTTTTGGATTTCAGCTGCTGCTGCATTGAACCAGACATTGAGTTAAAACATTAAATAAAAGGTTTAACATTTGCCTGAGATAAAAACAATGGAGCAGCTGAGTGAGCTCGTTTTTAAGAGCAATGATATCTATGGATTTAAAGGTCTCAGCAGAGATTCTAGTTCTCTCCACGGAACTCAGTGGGAGGAGGAAGAAACCGTTAAATATTAAATATAGTAGGAGCAGAAATAATATAGTTATTAAGTGTGTGCCATCTAAATGTGTCACTGGAAGGACTAATGTAGGAATCTGTATTATTTGAGGACGGGGGGGGGGGGGGGGGGGGCAGTCTTATTATAAGAGTGCTAGAGTTTTTCAAGACACTAATCTCCTGCATCCGGAGACACAACACGACGGCAGCAGCATCAATTAGTAAAGAAACTTAGCTTCTTAGAGAAGACACAGAAACAATGAGTCTTGATTTACACAAAAAAAAAAAAAAAAGGCAGATCCATACGCTGCTGCCCCCCCCCCCCCATCACCCATCAGTGCTTTCCAAGTAATGGGGTCTTTTGTCTTATCTGTGACTGAAAGGAGCTCCAGGACTTTGCCCTTCATCCCTTTGTTGTTAGAGAGTCTCTTGTGGAAATGGAAGATTGGCCCGTGCGTGTGCATGTGAGCGTGCACACGGGGGAAGAAGCTCGGCGGCCGTGTGAGCACATCAGACTCGAGCGGTCTTAATAAAGCTTCCCTCTATCCACCCCAGAGATCTCCTCACCCCAATTATACGCCTGACACCTCCACCCTCCTCTATCTCCTCTCATTCCTCACAGCCCCTTCCACACCACCACCACCTCAGCATCCAGTTCCCAGCTCTGATCATGAAGCTCCCCGCGCCGCGCACAAAGCCCCAGAGGGCTGCGCGGCATCGGGCTGCCGGTGGCTTCACAGTCTGCTGCATCGGGGAAGGTTTCTCCTCCAGCGCCGACAAAAGATCAACACTGAGCATCGAGTGATCGCAAAGAGATAAAACTAAACAAACTCACTAAATAGTCCCTGTTTGTTTCAACATCCATCAGGAGGCTCAGTGCGGCCGAAAGGGGTTTTATTACTTTCACCACAGACTGCAAATAAAGATGGTTTCTGCCGTTTCAGGTCGTTCTTATCCCACTGATATGTGATTGTTTTAAAATAAGTTTGGTTTTAATATTTTTTTATTATATAAATGTGTTGGTCAAGCCTGTGCATCAGCAGGACTAGGGATTGGCATAATTAATCGACGATAGATTAATTGATCATTAAGAATTTAATCCAATGTCCATCCTTAAGCAGGACTTTGATACTTTGGTTCCAAATGATGTGATTGGACGAAGATTTCATAACTGATATATTTCAGCCTCATTTCTCGATATCAGGATGAAGTAGAGACGTGTTGTCCGTCTTTTAATATGTTGACCTTAATCGAGGAAGTTTCCAGAAAATAATGGAACATGGACAGAGAAAGAACTCGTTAAATTTAGTCCTAGACAAAAGGGTAGATCCAGGAATATTCATATCTTCAACATTACTTAGTTTCATTCTAGTTATGAAATGTTTTATTAGGTTGTTTAACTTTTCTCCTGCAGTCAGATCCACTGTCCAATCCAACCTCAGAAGTAAAGCTGGTTAATTAAGAAGTTAAAAGATCAATGACTGGTAACAGCCACAGCAAATTTATTATAATTTCTCTCATTTCACAAACACAAATGCAAGAAATCCAGCGGTTCCAGTCATTCGCGGGTTTTCTTTGCCTTCTAGGAAAACTGATTCAATTTTGGTTTTGAACTTCTGGTTCGACAGAAATATTCATTTGCATATGATAATTTGGGTCTTGGCAAATTCTCACGGTCGTCTTTTTTTTTTTTCAGCATCTTCTGATATTTCATGCAGCGGCTGAATAATTGATGAGCCGAGGAAACGATTGTAGGATTGTCTTCATAATGAAAATGTTTTACTGAAATCATAGAACAATGCAAATCAAAGGAAACCTCACAGAGACCCTGAGAGAAAGTTCCTCACTCCGAGGAAAAGGTTATTAGCAACTGTGGGAGAAGAGATTCCAAACACCAGGAGCACTGGGTACGAGGAGGTGGACGCTGACATGTGATCGTTACAGATTCCTCGTGTTGGGAGAACAAACCAAAAGATAATGAAGTGAATAGGAAACATAATTTCTGGGATAATTCCAGAGGAGGTGAAACCCGGCTCAGTGAGTCCATCATGCACAGAGTGGAACCTGACCCGACTGAATTCTCAATATTTGCAAGGCGGCGAGTCAGCGGAACCATTTCAGATTAATAATAAAAGCTCTGGGAAGTTTGTGTTGTTTACGAGCCACAATGGAATCAGCGTGAACCACAACAAAACTAATTAAAATGTGCCCAAAAAAAAAAACGGTGAACTTCTCTGATGAGGTGAAAACCAAAGAAAATGAACTGGAGGAAACAAACACACACATTGCTGTTGTATCGGTAGTCATTTGTTTTTTGAGACACTTTTTCCTTGACAAACACTCAAGGTCACAGCCGGCCTGCATCTGGACAGCCATCTGTTTCAAGTCGTCCCATGGGGGGGCACGTCAGCGCCGCTCCTGTGGCCCGTCCTCTGCTGTCCACAGTCCGGCTCACCGGGGGACAAACCCGGCCAGACGCACTACCTGCTCAGTGATTCTACAGGTTTACTGACACCTTCCTGCAGCCGCTTCCGCTCCAGCTGCTGGAAACAACCTGAACCAGGTGCGTTTCGCTTCATCAGCCAACAAACGCACAACGAGCAAAAATATCAAACACCAGCGTCAGTCTCCTCGTAAAGAGACGAGGGCTGAGAGGAGCACGAACACACAAACACTCACAACTCTCCTGCGAGAGGACATCAAATAATCATCCGACGCCCCGTGGCACAAAGTGTGAGAGTGTGTTTTCAGGGCCTTTGGAATGTGTCTCATCAACACAACATTTAGAAATGAGCAGTGAGCACAAAGCTCCCGCTGCTCTTCAGATCAATGGACTCACTGTGGAGTCACTGCATCAGATCAAAAAGTAAAGAGAAAAAGTGTCTTTATAAAAATTTGGCAAATATTTAAAGGCTAACTCCTGACATTTGATTAAAATGAGTAGATAAGTAATTGAGGAAGACATATCTAATTTAAAAAGCTGCTTCAGTTGCAGTATTTCTACAAAGCATCCATTAATTAAGCGGCCTCCATAGACGGCTGCTTTAAGAAGACCTTATTTGGTCATATTAAATCCACTTCCATCTAAAAATACCACGTTTAAAAGATTAGTGAGCAGAGACTCGGATCCTTCCCCCGAATTAAATGCTCCTTAACTTTTAAATGCATCAGCAGCCGGATTAGAAAGCAGCAGCGTTCCTTACCTGTGTGATCCACCAGGGGGACTGAGGAGATCCAGGTGGGAACCGGGTCGGCGCCGGCTCCACGCGGCAGAGGTCAGCTGTTAATCTGTGGATGGAGAAGGAGACCTGACTTTAAACATCAGTGTGTGTGTGTGGTGTGTGTGTGTGTGTGTCATGATGCAGGATAATATTTACACAGGAACACACAAAGCAGCATTTTGATCGAATCACTATTACACAGTTTCCACCTCTTAAACGCAAAAATGTGTTATACCTGTTGAGCAGTGTGTGTGTGTGTGGGTTTGTGTTTGTGTATAAAATGTGCAAGATAAAGATTTGTAAGCAGGAAAAAGCAAGAAAATCTGCATCTTAATTTCCCCAGTACAACCGGAGCAGATGCTTATTGATTCTAAGCTCTTTAATAATTTACCCTGTTGAGGGTTTCAGTCTCAAACCAGTTGTTTGGTGAGTTTCTGAATAACTTCTGAACAATGTACACTTGAACATTAAGCATATGTATAATAAGTTACTGTTTATTCACTTGTTATAATAGTTTTTTTACCATTAACATGCAAATGAAAACTGACCTACTAGGGGGAAATCTGGCAAAATGCACATGTTAAATCATGTGCATTTGCCCTTTTCCATAAATAAAGCACAAACATAAGCCATTGTTCTGAAAAAGATAAACTTTCTGTGCAGCTCATCAATAACTGAGCCTGAACTTTGTCTGTTCCATCTCTGAAATGCTTGAGATGTTTGCAGCCTACGCGGCTCCTTGACGTCGGTGGCCAGCCGCCAACAAACCCACTGGATCTTTGCATTCCACAACGTTTACAACAAACAGACTTATTGACAGAAGGAGACAGAAGGTTTTTGACCTCGAACCCGTTTGACGCAGCGGCGCCGAGGAAGAAGTGCAGAGGCAGCATCCTCTGGATTAGCACGCGAACCAGCCGGCCGCCACATGCTGATGATGGTTCAGTTAAGGTTGAGGCAAAGGCAGCTCACCAGCTTGTTTTCCTCCACCACGTTTCTCAAGTTCTCTCTTTGTTTTGACAATAGAACCACAAGGGTGGGCGGTGGATCAGTTACAGGCTGTTCCGGGTAGCGTGACACCGTCGGGCGTGTGGTCGTTATTTCCTTGTTGCAGCGGTATAGTGTGGAAAGTTGACTGACGAGCGTCTGTGCTCTCTGAACTCTCAGGACTGCCTGGGAAAGAAAACACAGCCCCGTCAAAAGAGGCCGATGCAGATAAGGACCGAGTGGAAACTCCAGCGCAGGCTCAACAACGGTTCCAGACTTTATCTGAAGCGCTTCAAGTTCCCAGACTACAAATTGCCCTTAAATGCATCTCGACTAACTGAGTGGAGAGTGTCTGTTCTTTATGGGAGAATCCAGACGGGCTTCAGCCATCTGCTCAAATCATGTCATCATCTCTAACATCATTTCTGACAAATGAGGGGGCGGCGAACAAGGGACTGGGAAACTCAGACTGGGCCAGAAACACCAGTGAGTAGCTGGGAATCCAAAATGCTCCCTGGCAGTTCTGTGTGCAGGTAAAAAACACAATCAGAGTAAGATCTTGAATTATGCACAAAAGGCTAAAAACAAAAAAGCCCTGACCTACAAAACCCAGTCGTCCCAGCACTGAGGGAGGTTAGTGAGTGCTGGGTTAATGTGTTCTGACTGGGGGAAGAGAAGGGGAAAACATTCCCTGACCAAAGTACTCCAGCTCCGGACGAAATACATAAACACCATTCTGCAACGTGAACAATTCTGAAAAACCACAACTGAAAAAGAAAAAGGGGAAAAATCAATTCGCCCTGAACCGAGCGTACGTTTGATTCTTCCTGTTTCCCTGCTTGTGCTACCTCGAGTTCTTCATGGACCTAATCTGCGGAATCAATTATGGAAGCATTGAGTCTTCAAACCTCACACTTGTGGAATGACTCTTGTATTGATCCGGTAAATGGACCCAAGGCCGGGGGGGCTGCAGATGATACCACAACGTGTCTGCTTACGTCAGCTTGTATTAACAACGCAGTGACACACAACACATTAGCTCAGAGGAAGGTTTGTCCTGTGCTTATTACCATTTATCTCAATATATATGTTTATAGTACCACCTGGGTTCGTGAGAGGCATAGAGGGAAAGAGATCTCCCCTTGCACTGCCATGCACACACCCCCCACCTGTTAATACCACTCTGGCAGCAGTTTGATTACTCAACTGATCCCAGTGTAAGAAGATTTACTCCCTCATCATCCCAGATCCAAACTCCAGGGTGCCGGATCCGCTCGGAGGATTAACGGTAGAAGCTTGGTGAGATCATCCAGAGCTCCCGTCCATTAAGAAATATACCGGTCAGCCACTTTACAAACTTTTTCCACCAGGTACCTTTCCTCCATCGCCCCTCATTTCACTATCATGCAATGCCAGGGACAGGACTTTCTCACTTGTTGCTGAAATGAGACATTATGCTCATTGTCAGGGTCCTAATTTTAATTTGAGACTTTCCATAAAACTGTAATAACACGAGGCACAAACTCATCACTTCCCTCTCACTGTTTAATTGCTGCAGCTCCTCTATTCAGCTTCTTTCTAACTCCCTTATATTTAAAGTCCCCGTTTGCTCTGCTTCTCCACCCTGTTGTAGTCCGTCAACCATTTACTGCAAGTTAAGGAAATGTCCACCTCAGCTCTGGCTTTAACCTGGGGCACATCAAACTACAGTTTCTAGGTATAATTTGCACGTTTGGCCAGAATTAATTAAGACATTTCTTCCCAGACAATGACCTCGTTAGCGGCCATAGTTGTAACGCTTGAGAATCACAACACGGTGTTCACAGCATCAACATTTAAGAGATTCAGAGAAAATCATCATCCGTGTCCTTTAAGATGTTCATAATGAATCTTGTTGAGTAGTGTAACTTGATTTTTCTAGAGTTCGACTAAGGGACACACGATGTCTCAAAGGTCTGTTGCGTCTTCAAGCAGAAACAAGGCAGCGTCAAATATCACAGACGCCCTGATAAGGAAAGTTCTGGTTTTAGGGCGATGATGCGTTTCCTGTTTCTGTCTCATTTCACTTGAGGAGATTGGAGACATTTAAATGGCACAAAGTCAATGAGGACGCTGGATAAGGATGGATAATGTATTTTTTTCATAATTAAAGTTGTCCTCTGGTTGAGCCTGAGACGGCTGCTCTGGTATCATGACATATCAGCACAAACCCGTGAGCACCACAGGGAGAAACCGGCATCTTGTATAATTTAGCGGTTTACTGGCAGAAAGTGAAACAATTACCTCAAAAGAACCAGATTAAGGTCGAGTTCAATGCTGGATATAAAACTCTGGAGAGGAACAAGGAGCAAAACAAGCAAAGACTCAAAACAGTGACTTACTGCTTATTGCTTTTTCTCTCTTCTGTCTCTACTGGTCGTTTTATTTTGTCTTTATCACTTGGAAGGACGTCTTTATTCTTCCTCTGCATTCGCCTGCTGCTGCTTTACTGCTTATTTGTGCACTTTGACCACGATTTCAGTCTCGTTAGTTTAAAGAAACAATTCCAATCTATGGAGACTTATGTTATATTTAAATGTAAAAATTACATAAGACTCTGAAGTCATTGATTTGATCTGGGGAGACTGGCTATAAAACAAGAGGTCAAACCAGAAGTCAGCACATTTGAAATATGGATTAATCAACCTTATTAACTTTTACATATTAACTGTACAAGTCGTTAATGGAGCCCTTAAATAACCTTTATTAAATATTATTGTTGTGCATTTGATGATACAAATCTTGAATCTTGAACCTTTGCTTCTCTTTGAAACATGTTTGGCGTCACTGTTGGTTTGTTTACTTCTGTTTACTGATGTAACCATGTTCCCATTAACAGTCGCATCACTTTGCAAAGTTCAGACAACACAACTCTCGAAGTCATCAGATCGCTGTGACGCTCACACAACACGGTTTTTCCTGTCTTGTGATTGGACGTCATCATGAGTTCATCGGACACGACTGAGTGATGACGGGGGAAGAAAACCCCCGACGGGTCAGATGGGTCTGTTCTGAATCACTGAGGAGAAACTTCTCTATCGATTTGAACACTGATTATAAATGATGTGGAAAGTAAGATATTAACCCTCCATTCAATTTCAATACAATTGGGAAAATTTTAATCCCAGATATCCAAAATCCCATGAATCACTTCCTTGTTTAGTTTGTAGGAAAGAGGAATTTCCCCTCAGGTCGCGAGTCACCTGTAAATCCATTTGACCTCGACCCTGGATGATTGACAGGTTGCCCGTTGCCCCTCCACAGCTCTGCAGTTTTTTTTTTTAACAAACAATAAATCTGGCCGAGCGAGGCCTCGAGTGTCTTCCACCCAACGCCAGGCAGCCGGTGATCATCTGGCAAACCGGCCACGCAGCTGCCCTCTGTCCACTTAGCCGTCTATTAAAGGAAAACATGTGGTGTAGGGTCTTGTTCCAGGGAAAGTGAACCCCCCCCCTCCTCCCCCCCGATGAGGTACAGTCGAGCAGAGGAGTCATGTTGTGTCTCTTCCCCTTTGTACCGCATTCCCTCACTCCACGTCGCCACACGGGGCAGGGTAAGTGGCTTGACCCCTCCCCTGCTGTCGGGGGGGGGCCGGGGCCCTCGTCCCTCGACACACACTCGAGGGAATCAATCAGCATTCAGGCCGTGCCACAGGGACGCCCCCCCGTTAACACATGACCTCTGACCCCTGTTGGGGGCTTCTCCCCGGAGACCCTGACAGGGGTTTGTCTGTGCGGCCGGCGTCTGCTCCGTGTCCGGCGCTAACAAAGTCCTCGTGTCGGGGGGGCGGAGCCTGGCCTGACCCCGTCCTCCGCCTGCACAATCAATCCTGCTGAGGGGTTCAAGGTGGCCTGACCTGCGTCCGACCCCGTCTCTGGAGAAACGGCTACAAGTTCCAGCAGAGCCGGCCTCCCCCACTGCAGCCTCCTACACCCCCCCCCCCCCCCCCACCACCACCACCACCTACAGAAACAGAGGAGGCACTCAAGTTCGTGGGCACCACTGGTACACAAACACATTTACTCACTCATGCATCGCTTCCCCCAACTTTTAACATCCAACCAGTGGAAATAGCCGTGTTTCTGCCACGGGCGGGGGTGCGGGGGTGCAGAATTACCATAGCGTAATTACACCAGGGGGTCGGGGGGGAGAGATCCAGACTCCAAGGAGCAAGACATAACCCATAATTTGCCATTGTGCTCCCGACAGTCGGTCCATGATATCGGAGATAAACGTCTGAATCCAGGCAGTTAGTTTAACTGATGGTGCGTTTCACTGTGATAACAACCCGGCTCTGGCTCACAGTGAATCTGAGGAGCAGCCCCGCAACAGCTCCTCGCCACTGCCCCCCCCCCCCCTCTATAGGGTATTATCATGCTAATCTGAAAAAGGGAAGAAGAGGAAAATACATCGTGGGGAATGAGGACGTGTAATAGGGAAGCAGGGACCTCGGGAACGGAGAGGGGACAAAAGAGAGGGGGGGGGGGGGGGACAAATGGACAGAGACATTACGCTGGCTGGTTAATTAAAAGAACATGGTCTAATTAAAAAGATCTTCCTCGTGAATGGACGGCCTCAACACGGTCACTGACCCGTGTCTCCCGCTCATGTGGGGCACTGACCGGCCGCTCGCTCTCACTCTCTCTCGCTCACACTCTCTTTGTTACGCATTTCATTTTCACATCAGAGCTCCGGGGGGGGATCGCAGAAGTGGAGCGCACCGCAGGAGGGCCGCCAGATCATGGTGGGGGGTGCTGTTGCTTTTTCAGATGACTCATGATTTCCATTAGACGTCAAAGAAACTTGAGATTTGATTAAATTTAATTACACGTTTCTCGCCCAAAAAGTTTTTCCCCCCCCTCATAGATGTCTTCAAAACATCCTCGGAGTTCCTATTTGTTCAAGGTCAAGATTTCCCTGAAGCTAGAGCAGGTCTGCTGGAGGTTGAGCGTGATCGTGTCTTTACTTCTGATTCACTGAGACTTGAGTTTAAGTATTTGAGCATAACTTGAATTATGACCTTTACTATTAAAGTGGTAAAGTAAGATATTGGATATTATATTTGAAACCTGAGTTCCAGACGACACAAAAACGTCTTCCAGTAAAACAAGGAGTCACCGGCTTTTCTCTACAGAATGTGTGGGTCATCTTTTAGAAGCTCATACCTCACGTTGAAGTTTTAAAGTTAGTTTTAATGTGTATTAAAATTATATTTGCCAGTGTTACAATATTTGCCCTGAAGTCATAAGAGCGATGAACCCGAGTGCCTGTAATATGAACATGAATGATATTTTGTTGAGCTGGATTCATTAAACTTAAAGTAAATCAGAGACCAGGAGTTCTTTTTTGTAACTCGAGACATCAGGCAAAAAAGTTGTGGGCAACTTTGAAACCACCACTGTGTCGGTTTGTCAGTTTTAACTTAGTCTTTCATGTCAGACCCACTTAAGGGCCCGTGACTAAAAACAGAGAAGAGGATCCGTCACAGGCTCTCGTTCGGACGGCGTTTCCTCTTAATGTCATTTCACCGTGGACGGAAAACTTTTTATTATCTCTGCGCACTGCGGAGTAGTTAAAAGACTCCGGCCGGCTGCTGCCTCACTCCGAGGGCAGGCTGCCGGTTTACACCAGGCTACGGTGATGTGATAAGGAGGAGAGCCGGTCCACAGAGGGCTAATGGGCAAGGTAACCGGTGAGGCTGCAGATTCTTAAGGTGCCAGTAAAACTGTGCTGAAGCAAATGTGTGCAAAGCTCATGATAACTTGCTCTAGTTGTAAACTCTCCGGCCTCGAGGGTTCTGCAGCCAGCTGTGAAACGTCTGTGTGGCCGGCAGCCTGCGACCCCCACCCCCCCACCCCCCCACCCGCCGCCTGCTGCAACAGGCTCACACCGGCGTGTTTGGCTGGAGGGCGGCTCAGAGGAGGCCGGAGAGGCAAAGTGTGCTGCCCCCCCCTCATTCCTTTCAACCCGGCCACCTGTCATCCAACTTTAAAGCTTCAGTGGGGGGGCACGATGGTTTTCGTGCCGTCAGTCACCAGGAACTTACACCCCCCCCCCCTCCCCTCCCCGGCAGGGAGGACAGGATGGAAGAGAGATCACACAGGATTCATTGGCTGGAGTGGCGCTGGTGTGACTGAGTGGGAGGTGTTGTGTTGTGTTGTGTTTGTGTTTCTCTCTTGGCAGAAATAAGTTTGCTGCCTCTGAGTAAATTAATGGACAGTCCCGAGCAGTCACCCACCTCTCTGCAGGCGCACACACACAAAAAAACACACAAAACATACACAGAACAACACAATTATGGCTGAAATTACCATCGCCGATTACTCCGAGATTGTCCTCGTGTTTGGAGTCACTCACAGTTTGACTCTAATCCAATTTTGTGACAAACAACTTGAGGCCTCTCGTCCAGCAGCAGATGTTTGACGTTTCAACACCGACCATGTTGATGTCATCGAATGTGCAGAGATGTAAAAACAGAGCTGTCTCACATCCACCGTCTCTGAGGCCAAATGAATTCAATTTCATTTTCTTGTTTCCTTTTCGAAACAGCTGATGTACGACAACTGTCATGTGGAGGTTGCAGCTTGTTTTCAGCACAGTTCACTGGTCACGAGGAGCTGGAGCTGAGGTGATGAGTTAATTAGTAGATTGGTTCACACGTGTATAATAAGTCAGAAGCCATTTATCATTTCCCTAGTTTCTCAAATGTGCACACACAAACACACACAAGCTCCAATACCTTTATGAGTATTGAAGAATTGTCTTTTCAATCCACAACTAATTGTGATAAATAGCAGCGTCAGCACGCAGCTTGTACCGGGGCCTAGCTATTGGATGCTGTCAGTTAACGAGGTGAAGGTGAAGCAGGAACCAATTAGTCCTCGTTAGCCTTCACGCTGCTGCCTGAACATTTCACTTTGCAACTGGAAATAAAGATGGACGACATGACGGCTCCCAAAAGTGAAGCCAAAAGCGTTTAGGGGCACAAACCACTGCCTCCTCCATGTTAACAGATGGGACCGGGGTATTTTGGCTTAGTTTCTGGATAGTGGGAGGAGGTGAGGATGTGTCGTCCATCTTTATTTACAATCTCTGGTTGTGAGGGTATTAAACTACCAATAATACTAATAATTTAAGTTTATCGTTAGTTTTATTATTTAAGTCACTTTTAAAAACTAAAGTACTGAAAAATCTGTGGCCCTGAATGAATATTAGCATTTTTTTAAATGTTTTTTCAATATTACAGATTTTATAATAAACCAAATAACCGCAGTGTAAAGAAACAGTGTTAACACTCTCTGTTACAACAACACTGTGTTTGCACTGCTTGAACATTTCTATTTTTAAAACAGTTTTTTCTTGTTAAGGCAGAGTTTAAAAATCCAATAAGACTTCTGCACCTCACTACTGTTGAGCTTCAAGAGGAAACTCATGATGCGTCTATGAAGAATCAATTCTTTCCTGACCACAATCACGCAGCCTCTCTCTCCCACTCAAACAGACACAGCTGCAGGGGTGAGTCAACGCATGGTTAATAACTCACACACACACAAACACACACACGCACGCACAGACACACACAGACACACACACATTCCTGGAATGGGAAGCGTTCGGGGCTCTGGAGGGTGGGAGGAGGTGTGTTTTACTCACCCTGGACTGCTGCCCGGTTTGGATTCATATGACACTAACTGAAACCCCCCCGATAAACCCCAGCGTCCCCCCCCCCCTCCCCCTCCCCCTCACCCCAAAGACGGGTTTTTAAAAATAGCCTCGATTGGATGGAAACCGGCCCAGAGTTCTGAGAATCGGAGGAAAATGACCGAGTTAAGTGTGGGCGAGCAGACTTATCTTACACCGAGTCCAAGCCAAATATCCACTGCACATATGGTGACCACTAAAATATACACATATAATAGACGGAGAGCTTATGTATAGATTAAGAAAAGCCGACCGATGCCCTCACCCAGGTAACACTTCATACGAATTAACACTCAGGGATTCGGACTTAAACCTGAGAAGAAGAAGAAGAAGAAGCGGTGCACATTTCTAAATTTAACACTTTTCCAGATTTAAGCACCAGGATATGCAGAAGTGTTGTTTGCATGAAAATCAGCCTCAATTCATATCTGCAGAGCGCAGGGTGCACGCAGAAGAAATTGGATAAAGAGCCTGGAGGAAAAAAAAGGGAGAGGTGGGACTCCAATCTGAGCCTCGTGCAAACCCTCAGCGAACCCCTTCAAAATAAAATCAGGGGCTCCAAGAGTTTAACGTCATGCTCTCCGTTAAAGGAGAGTGCAGGAGGAGCAGAGGAGGAGCAGAGGAGGAGCAGAGGAGGAGCAGAGGAGGAGCAGAGAAAGAGGAGGAGGAGGAGCAACGGGACCAGGCCAACTGCTCGATGAACAAGGTCAAACGGTTCTGCTGTTCTTGGAAAAGTTAGTAAATCAGAAGCAGTGGTACGCACGCCACGTTATAAGAGGAGCGCCAATTTTCAAAAGACGTGATAACTCGGGGGTGTGGGGGGGGGGGGACTCTCTGAACACTTAAATTAAATATGTGAATGCCTGTCACCTCCTGAGTGCAGAGCAGGAGCAGGATGTGATGGTGAATTACTGAGTGAAAGCAGCAGCTCTGGGTGAAGAGGACGGGGGGGGGGGGGGGGGGGGGGGGGGGGCTTATCTTAGGTTTTTAATTTCCTGCTTCATTTCACGTTTCAGGGCCATAAAAATTCTCATTTCGAGAAACTGCAATAAGCAACAATGAGACATGATCATAACTCAGAATTACTTCTATAGTTACTAAGCAGCAGCAGCAGTAGCAGCAAACCCCCCCCCCCCCCCCCCCCCCATACAGCCTCATGCAGTCGACCCTAATTGCCTCAGCCAAGAAGTGACAAGCCAGACGATTCTCTGTGCAGCGCTCTATGAAAAAAGAATCCCCAAAGAAAATAAATAAATATATCAGATCTCAGAAATTCCAGCTCTCGGTCTCAATCTGCCAAAAAAAGAGTCTTGACCCACATTTCTTCACCTCTGGTTCTGTTCAGGCTCAGGAACCAAGACGAGTTTTTCACTCGCTCTTCTCCACGAGCAGAGGATTTAACCCGAGGACACGGAACAGCTCGATGAACTGTGAATCCAAACAATCCATTCAATCATCGATGTAAGAATGTGCTTGTTTTTATTAAATATTGGTTAAACTAGGCTGGAAAGTAATGATTGTTTCCATCAGTCTTTCAGAGGCTGATCCATGAAATGTCAGAAAATGTCAAACTTTCCGAAAACCCACCCAAAAAAAGACGTCTTAAAACTACTTGAGTTCGATCAGCAAATAAAACTTTATGAAAACATAAAGAATGGGAGCATTTCATCCCAGTTGAGATGGTGGGGCGTTTTTTTCACAATCATTCTTGAAAACAAACTGTTGCCAATTAATTTTCCGATGTTCAAGTAATCGATTCAACCCGTTTTCCACCATAAACTATTTGATAATATTTCTCAGCAGAGATGGAACATACTAATGCCAGCGCTCAGCAGTCGCCTTAAATTAAAACCTTAACTCATAAGATATTAGTTCACTAAATATTTCTGAATTTGTTCCACCAAGATCCATAAATTATTTCCTGGGAAGAAAATGTGAAAATGTAGAATGTTAAAGAAAAAGAAAATTCCTGGATCCACAACAAAATGCTCACAAGCAAACAATCATACAAACCAACAAACGATGTGGCCATAAATCATATCAGGATAAAAAAATACAAATTATCACGATAAATGTCACATTATTATTATTTCAGATTTTTGTTCCTGCATAAAGTTTGATGTTTTAAACTCTTCTTACTGATTAATAGCAAAACATTCTATAAATCTGAGGTCAATCAGTTTAGTGTTATAGCGCCTCACTAGGGACAATGCATAAGCAATATATCGATACACGAGAAATGTGACATATTATTATTGATAAAAATCAGATTGTGATATTTTAAGATTTTGCCTCATTGTCCAAATCTTTTTTTTTAATCCATATTAATCACTCAAACTCCTGCAGCTCTTATTTCTTCAGTCTTTACGAGTTTACCTGCATTTAGAGAAAGTTTTCTTATCTCCAGCTGCACAAAGCAGGAGCTCACACACGCAGCTAACACACACTAACACAATAAAACACACAAATCTACCAGCCTGAGCCACTCGTCCACCTCACTTCGGTTTCAACAGACACACAAACAAACAGTCGGAGAACACAACCGAGCCGACAGACACGGCCCGACTTGAACCAAGCGAAACCTATTTTTCATCGTCATGTCTGGATCGGCCTTGTTTTCTCCTAATTTCATCATTCCATCACTTCTGAGATTTCAATCTGTGTCACGTCTGTTGTGTTACTGACGATAAGCAGCTCGACTGGTCGGGTCTGGTCGAAGCGTTTTCAAAACATCCTCAGATTGAAGTGGAACGTGTCAGAAACAACAACTGCTGCTGCAAACAAGACAAACGTCTGCTCGTCTTGTGAGACTTCACAGCCCCGCCCCCCCCCCCCGGGTGTCTGCTCGGCCTTTCCAGGGAAATAACCTCTGGCACAAAGATGGATGTTACATTTCCTGCAGCCACAACAGCCAGTTTGTTTGGAGGAAACTGGGGGGAATGACTGAGCTGCTGGTACGAGCCGTGAGAGCCACCATGGCTGACGGGCAAAAGGAAAAAGATCCACTAACAGGAAACGAAGAAACTTCACAGATTGAAAAACCCGGAGTGAAGGACGGCCTCAGCACAGGATGGTTCATTCAGCACGAGACGTTCCACAGCAGCGACAGGCGCTCGGCAGAGAAGATGGAGCCGAGGAACCATCAGGACACTTTGCATTAAAAGTTCCCAGTGTTACCAGTTTAAATACCAGCATGCAGCTCTTATGGATTCTATAGAAACGCATCCCACGAGCCGTTTAGTAAAAGAAGCAGATCGGGAAGAACAGGGGATCGGACGAGTAGATATACTGAAGCCGCAGATTTCCAGCCCTGCCGTCAACGCAGCGTTTCAAACTGTAACTGGTTATTTTCCATGATAATAAAAAAACGCAGATGAACCGACTCGCACCTTGGAAATCAACTGTACCTGTCAGATTTCATTTGCTTCACGGATCCGTGCCGAGCAACCGGGGGAACAAAGAAATCATGGCTCCTGCTGCCGCTCCCGCCCCGGTGAAGAAAGGAAAACACAGACCCCACCCAGGTGCATGCTGGTCCTTTACCTCTGTACTTATCCTCCTTTTAATTCTGACAGGGCAGAACACAGGGAGATTGTTCAATATGTATAATTATTCAAAAGCATTCTGAGATATGACCTTTTTATTCTCAGCCCTGAACGATGGGAGTTAGAACAGTAGAATGAGACTCTGCTGCACGTCTCCTTCAATCACACATAAAATAAGTAAATGATATTTACATGTTTGGGTCTGGTTATCTCAGTGATATGTTTTATGATATGAGGATGCTTCAGTAATGCTAGTGTTAAAAAACGCTGCATCTGCTGCAGGATGTGTTTCCTGGCTGTGGATCCCTCTTGTTGTGTTGTGGTGGGATTTGAACCAATGGAACAAATTGAACACAAGTCCTCTAAACATGAAGATATTTGTGACACAATTCACGTTTAGATTCATTCTAACAACTGCAACACAACCTCGACCTAATAGTGATCACCCCCTGGTGGCAGGCTGCAGTAAATGTCATAAACTGTGCATGTTAGCAGATTGGACACGGACAAAACCTGTTTAATGATTTTACCTTCTGTCCTTTAGTTCTTATCATACGGATTTTCATTTTGTTATTTGATCCTGATTGACAGTTAGGTTATCTTAAGTGTCCTACAACGGGAGAGAGACAAAAATTCATACACATCGTCAACAAATATCCATATTCTAATTAGAAACACGAGCTAACTGCTAATCGGCCGCAAAGAGCGACTCCCGATTGGTCCAGCAAACGTCTCAGCAGGACGTTGATCCCACACGTCATGGGGACAGACGTCAAGAGGCTCAGTGTGATGGACAAAGAGAGGAAGTGGAGACGAGTCTGTATTCACAGCTCGAGTCTGATGCACTTCTCTGTTGTGCTTTCAGGGGAATTAGAGGTCAACAGTCTGAGACAGAAGGTCGACGAGGACATTCAAGACGTTTCATGTTTACTGTCACCTGAGGATAACAGTGCAGCTCTGTGGTCTCACGTCATCGTGGGAGAAATCATAATCATAATCATATTCAGCTGTGAAAAGGTGGATTCTACCTCAGGATTAGACCTGTAGCAGATGGGGGTTGATTAGCCATCGTTGACTGGCTAATCAACGATGCAGCAGGTCTGCCCGCCCTCATTATGAAGTGATTAGGAAATCATTCGGAACAACAAACCAATGCACCCCCCCTCGCCCCCCCCCCCAACTCACACTTGAACAATCAATAGCTGGTTATATAGACGGCACGAAGCTATTTACACAGACGTATGTTTCTTTACTCCTGTTGCTTCCTCCCATTAAACACGGAGGAAGTTATATCCCAGTCCTCTCCCCAGTGGGGGGGGGGGCAGTGGGGGGGCGACCACGCTCTGATGTCTGCATTCTCCTAATCTGGTGGGGGAGTTAATATTGTGCTGCTGAGTGTTGAGGTTTTTTAAAATATCCAGGATTGAGAGGATTGTGGCGTGACGCAGTTCTGCAAGATCTTTTTTTTACGCTTAGTAATCAGATAATAATCCTTTGAAACGATGAAGACGCACACGTGAAGCCGCCGCGCATGAAATATGCATGAAAACGACAACTCCTTGAAAGAGAGATTCGTTTTTTGTTGCCCTGTGGTTGAGCTGAGCCTCCTCATTACACAAATCAGAGTCGTACAGTGGAAGGCAGGCTCCCCTTCGTCTAAAGGGCAATAGGAGTGAGGAAGACGAGCATCGTTTTTTTTAACAAACCATAAAAACAAAGCACAGAATCCTCGGTGCGTTGTCTTTACAGATATGCATGAAAACAACAAGGAGAATAAAACATTGCGACAACTGAGGTTTAAAGTCTGAACAAAGAAATTCTTTCATAAGAGCCCCTCTGGTCTAAAAATATAAATCTGAGGCAATATGCTGACACGGCGCGCTGCACGGTATGTTTTTTCTTTCCTCCTGTAATTGCTCGACGAACCAGACAGACGTGCAGTGTTCCTGCCGCGCTGCTTGTGGCCGGGGGGGGGGGGGGGACATGTTCGACAAGGGGTTAACAGTTCTAAAAAAGCAGCTCGACAAAACCGCAGGAAGACAGCCAGTCTGGACGGAGGGACGGAGGACTGTCCCACGTCCAGTTTGTGGTCGTCCTCCTCCTGCCATCTTCTTCTCCTCCTCCCTCCTCTTCCCTCTAGCCTTTCATTGAACTCAAGAGCTTTTTCCTCCCAAAATTTACACACTCATCAGCTCGGATATAATTTCCAGGCCTGCGCGCACCGCACCAGCACCACAGCGGGCAGGCCACCACACGCCTGTTTCTGGAATCAAGAGTAATTACTAGCCTGCCAAGGATTCAGATCTAATGGCTGATGATTGGACTTTCGGGAGAAAAACCTCGAATGGGCTGAAAACATTTGAGTGTTCTCACCGAGACTTGCCAGCAGCAGCAGCAGCAGCAGCAGCAGCAGCAGCAGCAGCAGCAGCAGGGGAACAGATGTAGCTCAACTGGCAGCAAACATTCTATCTGTGTCACAGCCAATCTGTAAATGAACTTTAAAAATCCTGCAGGCCCGTCTACCTGGGAGACAAGGAGCTCAGAACGAGACGGAGGAACTTCTCCTCCAGGCAGAAGAAGCTGTTTCTGCTCACTTGGAGAAAAAAAGACTGGAAACCACCAGGGGGGGGGGGTCAGGTCCAGTCAGCACAGTGATGGAGGACCACCGTCAGCCTCGCTGCAGAGAGCACGACTCCACCTGCTTTCCTTCACCGGTCCACTTGTAACGCTCGGTGCAACATGTTAATGTGATTCCTCAGCAGCTGTGGGCGGGCGGACGGGGGCCCGACCTGGGGGCCGCGGCCCGGTGGTCCCGGCAGATAGCCGGAGCCTGGTCCCCCCCCCCCCCCGGCCGGTGCTGCGTCAGCTCGGGGATTATGGATGACGAGGAGCCTGCGGGGCTGACAGGTAATAATTCACTCCCCAGGGGTCCCACACCCTCCACTGGACACAACGCACCCAGCCAGGACAAGGTGATGGTGGGGTTAACAGCCTTGGAGCTCCCCCCCCCCCTCCGTCTTCCATTTTCCACCATCACCTTCAAGAAGCTGAGCGCTCATTGGCTCAGCAGTTGCCACAGAACGACGTCTTCCTCTCCGCGGTTCTTTGTTTGCAAACTAGAACCTTCTCGTTATAGCTCAACGGGACGAGAGGAGGAGACCGAGTGGAAGAAAAACAGAAAATCAATCACGGATGACATTGTTTTTTTATGCAATATGATGGATAAAAATAAGAATATGCTAAAACAGTTCACTAAACACTCTTTAGCGGCCGTTACGACGCCTCGGCAGCTCCGCCCTCTGTACGGGAAACGACAATAACCCAAGAACAACATTATCCAACTCTCTCCAGTTCCTTTATGTTTCCCTCCGGGTTTAATGACACGTGTCTCAATGTGTTCCACTGAAATTCAGTTGTGTCTTTTTTTCACGGACCGTTCCAAACTGTGGACGAACTTATGAGCACGGAGCGTAATATGTGCAGATATTGAGCATTTTATCTCGAGCATTTTATCTCGATGATGAAAATGGAAATATCCACCGCTGAAC